>NW_028274807.1:94368080-94483080 GCF_037043125.1 Eumetopias jubatus | reverse complement strand
ATGCACATGAAATGTTTCAGAGTGACCAGTTGAATCTCATCCACAGGCATGCTTTTGGCCTCAGCCAAGCACCCCCTATAACTCAAGGTATGAACACTTCTCAAGTAAAGCCACGATTGAGTCATGTCCAGACAAAAAGTCTCACAGATTCCCATCTTCTGGGTATTCCCAGATTCCAAAGTCTTAACCACCCACGGGAATAATGCCTGCTGACTGCTACTACTTCTCTACGGTTGTGTTTACTGAGTTAGGCTATTTGATAGACTTGAATATTATAGCATAAGTTACTATACAAGAGAAAGGATACCAGCTTCTGGGCTGAGCCAGCTTCCTTTTCTGAACAGAGACTTGCTGGAACATTACTTTGTGTACAAATCCATCTATATCACCTCAGGCCCATGGTACCACACCTCAGGCCCATGGTACCACACGTGAGAGCACAAACTAACTATACACAGCCAACAGTTAATGATGTTGAGCAAAATGGGACTCAGCAATCGTATACAATAATGTAGTCTCCAAATGGTTTCTGCTTCTGGCATCATTTATTCAACAAATATTTGTTGATCACCTATTATGTGCCAGGCACAGAACTGAATGTGGGGGACAGAGTTATGACCAAGACAAACAGTCCCTGTCCTCACTGATGTTTTAGCCAGAAGGAAAGATAAACATTAGCCACCACCTACCAAGAGAATTAATTAGACTTGAGACAAGTAGCAGGATGGGTGTTGGGAAAGCTTTTTACCAGCAGATATAAATCTAACCTCGGCTGGGGTGGGGAAGTGACAATGTGAAATGTAAGTAGGAATTAGTAGGAATCAGTTGATCAGAAGTAGTGTGGGTGTGTAAGTGTGTAAGAGACGGAGAGGGGAGAGACCGGGGAAAGGCAGGAGGCTAGGGCAAGTATTTCAAGCAGAGGCAACAAAGACCCTGAGGAGGAAAGGAGTTTGAGGTGTTGGAGTAATTAGTGAAGCCAGTGCAGCTGAGGTGGTAGCCAATGGGGGAGAGAGTGACAAGGGCGAGACTAGAAAGATGCATGGGAGGTAGACCCTCCTAAAGATTGTGGCCATACTTCTTCAATCGGAGAAAACACTGCAAATAAAGCTGAGCAGACACAACTAAGTCTCAGCAGCGAGGACGCGATGTTGAGTGAGACATCTTATGTTCACATTTTCTCGCACTCAAAAGAAAAGTCTGCCTGATTCTATGGAACAAATTTAGAAGGCAGACACATTTGATGATATAATCACTAAAAACAAAGTTTTCTAAAATTGTACACTTTTTTCTGAGAGGGACTTCAAAAACTCTTCATGTGCAAACATAACTGAGCACACAATTGTGTATCAGGCACTGTGCTAGGCACTTTTAAAATACATGCTCTTATTTTAATCCTCACATAATTTTAAGATAAATCCCTCATGTTTTTTAACCAAGAAAACAGACAGGAAGTAAATTGTTCAATATCAGAAAACTACCAAGAGGTCGGAATTCTTGTCCATTTGACTCCAAAGACAAAGGTCTTTTCCACATTGATCCACCCTCCAGTCTAAATGGGGTCATCACTTTAAACATCTGGTATGAAAAAGCACAGTGATGGTTGTATGTACACTGCCACAGACTAAAACACTGAAATGTGAAGAATTCAAATCTAATTATGTTTTTCCAGGTAAGCAAGTTCTTCCCCCTTCTTTTTATTTTAAATGAAAGGGTTTCTTGGTCATATATACTGTTCCATAAATATCTTCCATCCTAATCTCCACCCCAAATTATTGATCTTTACCCTCTAGCGTGCCTTCAACATGGCAATCTGAATTCTTTGAGAATACTGGAATTCTTCTCAGTACAAGGGAAGATCCTTTATCTGCAAGAAGATGTTTCTAATGTGTGTACTGGTGGCTTACTGGTCCCTTCCAATGCATCCCTTTACTGTTGTCCCTCTTTCTTACCTGCTCTCAGCCTACTAATCACCCTCCTCCCTTCACCACCACTGCTGCCATTCCTCTCCATCCCCCTCCCACTTCCTTCCCCACCTTTTTAGTCACTTTGCCCATACCCCTGAGGCTTTATATAAGGAAGCTGGCCTTTTGAGGACCTCACCAGCCATTTCCCTTCCACCAGGCACAGTAGAGGAGCCTTCAGTGTGTCTCTGCTACGTTTGTCTGTGCTGGTTGCTGATAGGGCTCCTGTTCACCAAAGAAGTGGATGGTTCTTGTTCTTCAAAAAGAAGAAGGAGGAAAATGAGCTATTTCAGAGATGCATGCAGGAAGCCTATACTTGGAATTCCAGGAGGCTGCTGTCTGGAGAATGAAGGGGTATATTTATGTGTATGCATTTTTAATGCTACCACCTGCAAAATGTCAATTACCAATACCTTGAAGGACTGCATCTTTCTTGGTATTTCCGAATTCATTTGCAGGGGTGCGGTGGCGGGGGGGGGGTATTGTTTATTATTTGGTGGTTTTGGTTTTGCTATCTTCATCAACAACTCATGGTACAACTTTTTTTTTTAATTTCTTTTAAAGATTTTATTTGAGAGAGAGATCACAAGCAGGGGGAAGGTGTAGAGGGAGAAGCACACTCTCCTCTGAGCAGGGAGCCTGATGCGGGACTCGATCCCAGGACCCTGAGATCATGACTGGGGCTGAAGGCAGACGTTTAACCAACTGAGCCACCCAGGCACCCTCATGGTACAACTTCTTAAAATATTTTTCATACTTCACAATTTAACAGAAAATCAAACACATTGCTATTATGACCTATAAAAGCAATTAAACTATATGAAAATCCTCCCCCAAAAGTCATTACCTTAGGATGACAGAAAACATCAGTTAAAAAAACAAGTTGAGAATTTAAAGCTAAACACAAATTTACTAATGTGTTAATTGTTCATGAGTATTAGCCAATTCATGACTTTCAGCCATATATCCTGGCATGTTATGTCATTTGAATATAAACAATTCTGAAAAAATGTTGAGATTAGCCATTTAAAAAACCCTGAAAATTGTTCACAATGTCTAGAATACAATTTGTCTAGTCCAAAAATGTGATGATGTTATCCCAGTCGCAAATTAATTTATATAGACTATATTTTATGATATTATATAAATTATATATTACATGGTATATTACATTATTTATATATACTATCATTATATTTATAATATTTGGATTTTAATCTTAAATATATAATGTGATATATACATATATATCCTCAACACCTTTCAGTAGCTCTCTGGACATTTCCCTAAATAGGATAATCTCTTACCTCTATTAAGTTAGAGACCCTGAACATTACTGCAATGAATGATGCATTGCTATACGTAAGCTTCATATCTAAACGTATATGGAGAAAGCAGGTTTCATTCCCAACTAAGTAAAAGTCAGTCACTCTAATATCATACCTCAAATTTCTATCTCAACTGTGATTTCCATGAGGTGTAAATGTTTTTGTTTGTTCTTTTAGTTATTGTTTTTTTAAAGGGAAGGAGAAATTTAAAGTACAATTCTTAAAACCATGTCCTGAACAGGGAATTTATAGACTAAAGGGAATATGTTCTCTTTCTCTCTAGAAATTCAGCCTAATCCTCCATACACATGTCAAGTGCTTCACTATATTTCTAGGAACTATAAAGTAAAAGTCTCTCTTACCTCCACAAACATTTTATTCTAAAAGAGAAGAAAACAACACCAAAAACAACCCTAATAAACAAAGGGTCCAAATCTCACAGACTGTACTTCTGTGGTATGGGCTGCTTACAAAGGGAGCTCTCATGAAGAAACTAAGATGCACTGGGGGATTTTACTCACCAGTGTCATTCACCACCAGGAGGATAGCACAAAACTATCTCATAGGAGAGTTTAACCTATCTGCTAACAAGAGGAAGTCATTCATCGAGAAGTCAGCACTGGTTGTCTCCTTGGCAGTTCATATTACTAAAAAAGCATTAGCTGAACTGAAAAGAGGAATTCACATAAACCTGCTCCGAGAAGACTCTTCTTATTTCTGGTGAATAGCACTGTAACATTTTACATGTTTTAGCTCTTGATATCTGAAACATTTAAATTGATAGGCCTTTTAAATCTATGACCATGAACTAAGGACTTGCCAATATTTCTAATGGAAGTCTCCAAAAGTACATAACAATACATATATCGACTTCTTGTTTCAATAAGTATCAAGATTAATTGTCCCTGTAAAGGTAAGTAAATATTGACAGAGGTTTCACTTTGGTCCATATTTTCCATTCAGGTCAATAAATCTTGGTATTCACCTCAAATGAAGTCAATATCAAATGATTATTAATTCATGGCATATTCGACTAGGAGCCAAAACTACAACTTAACATATAGAAACATGGTCCTGCAGACCAATTTATGTTCCAATAAATACATGGAGTGCAAAACCACTGAATTTTTTCATATATTTAATGGAAATAAAAGTAAAACCTACAGTTACCAGGAATATGAACGAATCTGTTGTTATTCTATTAGATCTGGATTTGCCTAAGACACAATTTTTTTTAAAAACCCATTTTGCTTCTTTGCTTATAAATACCATTTCTGCTTCACCTACTGGTGAGTTTGTATATAGATCAATGTTTATATGAGAAAAAAAAAGAAGAGAGAAGGGAGAGGAAAGAGAAATTTAAAAAGAGGAAAGAAAGGAAGAAAGAAGAAATAGAGTTGAAGGAACCAAAGAAGAAATTGGTGAGAAGAACTGAGAGAGACATAAAAAAAAAATTTTTTTAAAGAAACAAAATTTGAAAAGGAGAAGAAGGTAATAGAATCAGAGAGAAACAAAATTAAAATATCACCACTGATTGTGTATTTTCGTAACTTTCAGCAAGAAGATATTTATGTCTTTGCAATATTCCCCTCCATTTAAAAAGATACTTCTGCCCAACTCTAGTGAATTAAACATCATAAATATTCTAGTTTTTCATTCAAGATCTAAAATGCAAAAAGCTATTAACTTATATAAATAACTTAAAGAAAATTTAAAGCAAATATTTTTTACACAGTAAATTTAGGACAAATTCGTTAAAGTTTTCAGGGATTGAGTCATCTCAGGTAATATTGGGAAAAATAATTAAATATTATTAAGAGGTGGATGGTTCGTATGAAATTACGTCACTCTTTACTTTCCATTAAGGCACACATTTGAAGACAAGCTGCTTGAAAGAACATGCTCATCAACATTAGAAATTGACAAGCATATGAGAAGAGTTACTGATCTTTATAGTGTTCAAGCCCACACATATGCGCAGTAAAGCAAGCACCAAGACTGAAAACATTAGCTATTTGATATTACCCAGGGAGGGCTTTGCCCATTAACTGGGCTTTGAGTCCACATTCCTGACGCACTGCATTTCTGCTCTTCATTGCTGCTCTTTCAAGTCAAAACAAGGTTAAAAACATCTGTCTTTGCCTTTCAAAATTTGCTATTAGCCAGAACTTTCTGATTAGTGTCTATATTAACTGAATACTGTGCATTCAATAAAATATTTTTAAATGCAAATTTACCTTATTATATATTTTCTAAGAATTCTGAGTCATTCATTAGCTTAAATTTACCAACCAAAGAGAAGCGATGGTAACTTAGAAGAATGGGTTACAACAAAACATCTCCAGATATCCGAGACACTCCTTCAAACCACTAGGAGGGTTTTGGAGATGAAAGAAAAATGGAGAGCATCTCAACCAACATCTTCATGATAAAAAGAGGGAATCCAAAGCAAAAAGGAAAATACCCAGCTCATTAGTAGCAGAAGCTAAATGAAAATCCAGTTCTATTTTACTAAAAAAGTTGTGTAATCAAATCCACATCCTTTATTTTTTAAAACCTTCCAAAAGGCAATTCGGCAATTAAACATACAATATCACAAATATACAGCATTTCACTAATATCCCCCAACATAGGTGACTTTGAAACAGGTAAGATTTTCACCTGAAGCATAAGTTCAATTATTTCTCCAAAGAATTGAAGTACGTGTGTGTGTGTGTGTGTACTGTCCCAAAGATACTACCAAGTTTGATATAGTTTTAGGTGTAGAAATAGGAAGAGCCTAGGAATACAAAATTTTAAACCCTCCCTTTGTGCTTTTTAATTATTCTTTAAAAGCAAACAAACCAACAAACGACAACAAAAACAAGATGATGCTGAACTGAAGCTTGAAAGTAGATGCCCAACCAAGTGAAAAAAAAAACATGATATTTTTTAGTGACAGATTTTTTTTAAAGCAAACAGAATTTCTTGAGTTTGAAAATATAGCTACCGTAAGGAAAACATCAATAAACCACCTAAAGAGCAGAGTAGAAACTGAAGAGAGCAGAATGGAACACAATGTAATACAGACCTCAGAAAATTCCCCGAATGAGCTGAAGAGAAAAACACCAAAGAAAAGTTAAGAGATAGCAAGGATAGAATGAAATGGTCCAAAACAGGACTAGGACCTCCAGAACAGGTTAAAAGATATTCAAAGCGATGATGGCTGAAAATTTTTCTGAATTCATAAAGGACATGACTTGTCAGATTCAAGAATCACTAGGAGACGTATGTAGAAAAAATCAAAATAATTCCACATCTAGACACATTAGAGTAAAAACTATGGAACACCAAAGACAAAGAGAAGTAATTAGAGAGAAAGTCAAAAAGCAGATTAATGCGGACGAACTTACAAGAACAGACAGCAAGATCCTCAACACCAGCAGAAGCATTTAAAAATAGAAGAATACACTGTGCTGAGAGGAAATAACTGTCAACCTTAAACAGTACGGCCCAATAAACTATTTAAAAATGAGAGTAAAATAAAGACATTTTCAGTCAGACAAAAGCAGAGAGTTGACTACTCACAGAACACTGCTAACAGAATACTAAAGAATATACTTCATGAAAAAAGTCATGCTGAACCAGGAAGAAGGAATAGGATATAAGAAGCAATGACGAAAAATAAATTGGCAAATAGCATGTATCAATCTAAATCATCACCAACTGCATCAATAACAATGCCTTGTTCGGAGGTCATAGTACCAGGTGTCACTAAAACCCGGGCAGCAATTAGGGTGTAAGCTGGGGGAGGGGGGAGGCAAAAGGAACAATCTGAGTTAACATGTTCTGCAGTGTTCACACATTTCAGAAAGAGGGTCAATATTGTTTAATGTGAGACTTTGTTAAATATGCACATTAAATATTTATTAGTGCCTGTTAAAAAAAAAACGCAAGTAGAATACAGTAGAGGAGAAAAGAAAAAATAAAGTCAGCCAATTCTATAGGGAACATGAAGGAAGAAAAAATGTAACCATTAAAAACTTAATGTATGTAATCAAATTAATGTATGTAATCAAATCAAATCAAATGTAATACATAACTGGTTCCCAAAATACATCAACCTAGTAGAGGAGTTTTTAACAAACCTTCAAGTACCAGTAATCCCATCTTATGAAAACTATTCCAGAGAACAGATGGAAAAAGTGGCAAGTCATATCCATTTAAAAAAAAAATGTAATTGGATTTTTGGTGAAGCCTGACAAACTGATCCTAAAATTCATATGGAAATACAAATGACTATGACAATTGTGGGGAAGACAAGAGGATTTGCCTTACAGACACCAAGACTTACCATAAAGCTGTGGCTGTTGAAAAATTAGCATTAATGGCATCAGGACAAAGAAAGAGACCAGTGATCAGAACAGAGGTCCTGGAAACAGACACACACATTTGTGGAAATCCACTACATGCAGGAAGAAAGATAAATTGTTTAATATATAGTTAGCCACACAAAAAGGATAAAATTGAAGCCCCACTTAGTACACAAACATTAAAAAAAAAAAAAAAAAAGCTCAATCACTTGCTATTGGGAATGTGAGAGGTATAATCATAAATGGGTATTAGCTGGCGAATTTTAAGATGCACATAAATCATGACCCAGCAATTTCCTTTCTAGGGTATTTACCCCAGAAAAATTCTCATACCTTTGTACAAGATAGCCCAAAAGAGATGTTCAGTACACCACTGTCTGGGATAGCAGAAATGTAGAACCAACCCAGCTCTTTATAAGAGGAACAAGTTAATCAACTGTGGTGTAGTCATAGAATGGAATGCTATATAATAGTTAAAATGAATGAATCTGTTGGACTTTATTAGCATGAATCAATAGCGAATATAAATAGTTAGTGAAAAAGCAAGTTGAAGAATGATTATGCACAGCGAATACCACTTATGTACATTTTTTTAAACACACCAAAAAGTCATATATAGTTCATGGTGAGACATAGGCAGTAAAAGTACAAACATAAACATGGAAATACCTCACACCAACTCCAGGATATCAGGGAAGAACAGGCTTCTAACTACATCTCTAATGTTTTATTTCTTTCCATTTCTTTCTTTTAAGAGAGCTCATTAGCAAAGATGCAAAATGCTAAGATGTGGATATATAGATATTTTTATCCTATTCTTTTTCATATACTTGAAGCATTCACAATTTAAAATAAAACAAATTATTCAGAATACATAAGATGAAAAAAGAAAACAGCTATTTCCACTTAAAAATCCTGCCCACATGACCGTTTCCTGGACTCAGCCCTAGAGCCCCTCCAGACAACTGCTGACCAAAGCTGATCCATCCAGGACAAGGGTCCTAACTGAAGAAACTGGCATTTCTTCCATGTTTCGTGGGTATGGACTAGAGATGATGCTAGAAAAGCCTCCAGGTTGATGATCTCCAGACCAGGATTCCAAACATCAGTAATTAAAATAAATAAATTGTATATGCACACACACACACACACACTTAACATGATTTCACAAAAGAAAAGCATTATAACCGAAAAATTAAAAATAACCTCAGAATAAAACAAGTCTTTTAAAGGAAATCAATATATCTTATGAATAACTACATTTTTCTCATCTTTCTCTATTTTGCCTTAGAACAGTGAAAACTTCCCAGTAATCGACCAGGAAGAGACCAGAAGCCAATGTTTGGAGAACACTTGTCTCAGGAACATTCTCAGCATTCAGCTACCAGCCCAGCCTAGATGACGAACAAACCCAGCATTATAGTAAAATATTGGTAGCGACCTCAAGTACATTTCAGGGATTACATGATACATTTTGCATTTTCTTCATTAATTCTTCTAGTTTCATGTTCCCGTGAGAAACAGAAGCTATCCAGAACTAAAAGGACAATATGCTGTGACTCTCGTCACATCCATCAATTGTCGATTACAAAAAAGTTATTTCCCTTGCTCATTCAAGAAGTAATGGAATTCCATCCGTTTTTGCTATATCTTGCCTTGCTTACTTTTGTTTAGCTCAGTAAAATACACACAAACCATATTTAAATATTTAAAAACACTTTTATTTGGGAACTAGCACCTTTAAAAATACTTTTTAATTTTTCCAACTTGATGCATTAATATTATTGTCTTCCATTCTTCTCAGTGCAGACATGCTTTCAGTTTTCTGAAGTCAGTGACATAACCCCACTGACTTTGAAGAAGAATTTGAAAGAAGAGTTAATGCATAATGTTGAAAACAAATATGAGGTTACTTGAGTTCTGCAGCTAAGCGGGAGTGAGAGGAAGTTGGAACATAAGAAGAAATTTGCCCTTGATGAAAAGCAAAATATAGGGTAGTCAGTAAACTCAGTGACAACATCACTCCAATCGATCATGTGACAGCACAACCTGTTGAGTAAGTGGGTCATTTTTCTATTCACCCCTGTGCCCAATTCCAAAGTCATATAGGTTTAACCAATTTTAGGATTTGTCATCTGCAGAAGATCACTCTGGAATTTCTACTCAGGAATCACATATAAAAATTTTTGCCTTCCACATATTTTCAATCTAAGTAGGAAATGTAAAATAACTATTTGTCCTAAGCGTAGAATCACAAAATGATGTAAAAGATGGAGTTAAATATAGCTATTTAACATATGTGTGTTCAATACTAGTATTATATAATACTATTTTTGAAGAAATAATATTAAGTGGAGTAACGACTGAAAATACTCCAAATTTAGAAACATAAGCATGCCTATCTCTCTTTCCATATTCCAATAGAGTAGGAAGCAAGAGTCAAAACAACGTGCAGTTTTGCTATTCAAAGCATTGAAACTCTCACGAAAAGGTATTTAAGGCACTGGATCCTATCATTTTTCCTTTGCTTGCAACCATACCCTGCAATTCATTCATTCATTCAAAAAGACATCTGAGCTGGGTACCAAGCCCTGGGGCTCAAAAACAGAGCTCACAGTTAACTTATAAGTTGTAGTTTATTTGATCAAGCAGCATGCTGTATAAAACTTGACTCTAAATATCTGTGCAACACTGTGTCCTTTTCTTTTCCTCATCTTTGAAATGAATAATTGAACTTTCAATCTCTCGTTAAGACCTGAATGGTGCTACCCCCCTCTCGGACACCACCTGGAGCTCCCACAGTAACAAAACCACAAACTGCCTCCTTCACTTTGCAGCTCCCCTCAAATCTGATGATGAACATCGCACTCTGCTTTGAGCAGTGTAACATATTCTTTAAAAAAAAAAAATGTGCTGGGTAAGCTCCTCAGATGGAAAATGATTTAATCTGTAGTAACATTTGACTGTGCATATAATGCTGTGTGAAACAGAAGCAAAGCTGACATTTTATGAATAGGGAAATGAGCGAGCGTGTTAAAGAAGGCTTGACAGCGAGAATGAAAGAATGAAGATTCAACTTAAGCTGTTGAAAGCCTAACAAGATAAAGACAGGCAGGAAAGACTCGCCTTAAATGTGATGAAATAAGGCCTGAAGGGATGGAACGCTAGAGAGATTGACGAGGATACACTCTGAAACAGAAGATGAATGTGTTCAACCTGACAGTAACATGTGGTTAAATTAATCAAAGTACCCATAGCCTTAAACGGTAGGAAAGCATACAGATTTATGCAGCAATCATCTTTGATGGTGGGTAGGAAGTTTGAGATCGCCCAAGCAGGTGGAGCTTTTGAGAGAAAATAATCATGATGGTGATACAGCCTTCTCCTAACACGAGCACGTGATGACTGATGGCGTGACGGTCTTCTCTGCTTTCCTTGTATTTTATTTCCTCCACTTTACAATATCAAAACAGGGGACCAATAGTGGTTCTTACTGCCCAAGGGGAATATTTAATTTTAAGTGAATTTGTTCTTGTGCTTTTTAATGGTGACTTTTTAGCGGGGAAGCCTATTGGTAAAATTAAGAAGTTGACGGTCGACATTGTCCAGTTCTTCCTCTCAAGCTCCCAAAGGCATGATACTTCCCCAAATACAAAGCCCACCCTTTGCTTCACTCTTAATCCCAGCTACACTGCCTTGCAAAAATGCTTCTCGTGAAGGCAGATGCCACAAATTCTAACCGCTAAGGACACTAAAGCAAGGAACAGATAAAAAATCTTTTCAAAACATTCTCAAGGATAAGCACGGAAATAAATTAGCCCTGAGCTAACTAAAATGGCCAGCTAATCAGAGCACCCCACTGAATATACTCATCACTGAAGTCTCATTATATACCATTGAGATCTTCCTCCTTTCATCTAAATAAGAGTATAATCTTTTAAAGCAATTATTCTTCAAGGGAAGGTAGAGGCTAGCAATGGCTCCTAGAGCCTTTGTATTTTGTAAAGGCTCCCCTCTGGTGATTCTGATTCCTCCTACTGCTCCAAATTTCCATCTGAGAATCACTGCCTTTTTGGGAAGAAAGCTTTTCTTTATATATTAAACTGTCCCACCCATGGTGCCACTCACCTTCAATTTTCTCATTAAAAACCAATATTGACAACAGAAGGAATGGAAGAGAGTTGACAGATGGCAACAGTGAGGATGGAGAAGGGAATCCCATTTGAAACTCACATTTGATTAAATCCCTCCTGTTGTAGTTTAGTCACTTTTCCCCTTCTAGGAGATGGATTTGGAAGACACCTGGTCACCATGCTTCTTTTCACAGTCCTTCAAACAGTTTAGGACAGTTCTTAAGTCACCTCTAAACCTTCTCAATACCAGTAATCCTGATTCCATTCATCTTTTTTCATCAGTGCTGTTTTCCAACCCGTTAATCATTTTCATTGCTCTCCTCTGGACCCTATCCAAGTTCTCCACGTATCTTTAAGCTTCTGTGAATTATGTGACCGGTTTATAGCTCTGATAAGCCTGGGTGGTGGAAAAGGTAGAATCTCATCACAACAGACTATAAATGTAAGGGGGGAGGGGCAAGGATGAAGGGGCAGATAGTTCAATGGTATGGGAAATGTGAATGAAAATATAATATTCACTTAAGTCTTTGTAATTGTTTCTAAACACAGCACATTAAAACATTGAGCCACAATTCATCTTTATTTTATATGGACTTCTTTTTAGTGCCAACCTGTGCCTGGTTCTTTTAGGAAACAGAAGACACTACGTTTTTTAAAAGGTTAGTTGTTTCTTGAGTGGAAATAGCTTTTCAATTACAAAGAAGTGCTACTATGAAAGAAGTACCCATGAAAGATGAAGAAACGAGGGTATGTCCATCATATCTCCAATATTCATTTTTTCTATGGCTTTCCAAATGAAGCTAAGTGGCCTGATCCAGAATATACTAGTAGTTTGGCTACTGCTCTCAATAGTCAGAAACTATGAACCAATTGTTCCCAGAAGCTCTTCAGTTTCAAAACCATTAGCCAGGTTGTACTTATAGGAGGCAGCATGGCACAGTGACAGTGATTGGTGGCCAGCCACTTACAAGCTGGGAACTTGCAGCAACCTGGGACTCTTCTTTGAGCCTCTGAGACAATAATGGAACTGCATCGTAGAACTGATGTGAGCATCTGGGGAGAACAGTGCCCAGCACATAGTAAGCATAATGACACAGCCAGAAGAGGAGTTGACTACAGTTGTAAGTCATGAGCATGAAAAGCAAACAGGGACACGCAAATCTAAGCAATTATTATACCAGGGCCTTTCCAAACAAGATAAAGCACAGTGGTTATGGGAAAAATAAAGAGCAAAGAAAATGCTGCCGTAGTCAATGGCAGAATATTTCACCACTAAAAACACGTCAGGCATCTGTAGAGTCTAGCAGGAGTCAGCTGGAATTGAGCAGATGGGCAGCTGCCTCTACGAGACTTAAAGATTCCCTTGAAGAGAGACACCACACCCATCTTTGGAAATATATTCCCCTGTTAGAACCAGACATGCATATGGAAATTATTATTATCCCTTGGCTGAGGGCTTGAGTTATAAAACATTTGTGGTGTTTGCAACCTAAAAAAAGGGATTTCCTCAAATTTGCTAGAACTGTCTCATTTTTTTTAGTTCCACCATTATCCACACTTCATTTGCGATCAAGTGAATTGTCAAATTAATATGTTTTTTCAGGAAGCCGATTCCGTTACTTCCTTAAAGAGAATGCTGCTCTTCTGAGGGTTATCAGCAAGCTGCTGCACTGGCTTCTTGTGCCAGGTGCCCTTCCTGACGGGCCATTTCCCCTCAAGCTGGAGATAACCCTGCAATGACTCCAGATTCTTTCATTCAGTATCTAATTCCATCTCCATCATAAAGCCTTCCCTAGAACATGGCTGGAACTAACCATTTGCATGTCTTGGTTCATTCCTGAGATCCCAAGCTGACTTTTGGTTGAACTTCAGTGCAAAATCCAAGTCATGTGACAATCAGAAGGAAAACAACGGCATTTTTCTTGATTCTCTTTTCTCAACATATAGTAATGAATGAATATTTATAGGTACCTGTGATGACTACTGAAAAATTTTCTATGGACCCCACATAAAATAGATTATATTCCATAAAACACTGCCAATCATGCATAAACTTTAAGAAAGATTTTGGCCCCCTATCCATTAAAACTATTACTCTATTTCTGTCCTTTTCACTGCCACTATTTCCCCCCTGACAAAGGAGTCTATAAATTCACATGTCAAAATGGTCAGAATCTTTATTTCCTTAACTCCTTGCAGTCTGATTTTGTAATTTCTTTCATGGCAGCATTGTTCTCCCCATCTATCAATTCATATTTGATTTCTCCTGCCTCCCTACTTCCCACACACAGTCAGAAACCAAGTCCTGCTGATTCTTCTCACCACATTGTTCTTTCTGTTCCTACCACCACAACCTAGTCCACGTACTTACCATTTACTCCCAGGGTTTCTTCTGCAATCACCCACTGACCAGCTCTCCAAATCTTCAGTTTTTCTCTGTTATAATTCATCTTGCATACCTTTGCCAAATTAAACATCCTAAAGCGTAATTCTGATTGTATCTCTTCACATTTCAGACATTCCAATGGCTCCCCATTATGTCTAAATAAAGTTCAGCTTCAACTCATATGAGGCCAGCATGTTTGTTGAGTGAATGAGCACAAAAATCCCACACACAGGCTCAATAACTAACTTGCCTTTTACTGAATAAAGTCCAAAAGAGAAGTTTGGTTTGGTTTGGTTTGGTTTTGTATCTGAAGCCAAGGTTCCCATATATTCTGTTCATGGCCTCAGAAATATTTGAATTATGACTGGTAAATCGGCTGAAAAGGGGGAGTTACTATTTTGCATTTTCTCTTCTCTAGATTTTTAAAAACCCCTTCAAACTTCAACTGAATATACCCTTTATTTCTATTCCTTAAGATATGAATGTTCTCTCTATTGATTCTTCTTCATGAATGTTTACTCTAAGGAAGTCTGAAGTTCAGGGTGACAAAATACACAATCTGTCCCAATGTTCCCAATTATTTTTTTTCCATTTCAGTTAAATGTAATTTGAACATCTCCTATCCTGAAATAATTTTTTAAAAACTGTAAAAACATATTTTACCTTTGTGGAAAATGCCTATCCAAAATAAAAGTTTAATAAAATTTAAATTTAAATTCCACAAAAGATAACAGACAAAAAATGGCAGTGTAAGCACGTGCCAAAACTGCCTCTATTCGGTGAGAAATAATGGATAACTCTTTTTAAAACATTTGAAAGTATAATCCTGTTCACAAGCAAGCAAGCAAGTTTTCCAGGGCCTATAAAAGAAAAGTTAATCTACAACAATAAAGGGTCTTTTTCTGGGTTATGGCCAAAGAACAGTAGGGATTATGTTTCAGTGCTCATATAAGAAAGGGCCTAAATATGCCGCACAATGAACCAAGCACCCCACAAGAAGTTAGAGTCATAAGTGCATTCCCAGTCTCTGAAACAGAGGACAAAATTGTTTTATTCACATTATCACAAGATCTGGTGCAACTGAGGCAACTGCTGAATTGCCATATAGAGAAGAATGTGTTGAAGAGAACTCTCACATGAGATAAGGTCTTAAAAAAATAAATTCACAAACAAGAATCTGCACTGTTTAAGACAATAAGCCCAGTAGAAAAAAAAAAACTTAAACAAAAAATAGAAATAATTCAATAATATGAAAAGAACTTGTGAATAATGGTGTTAAAATCCTCAAAGAGGAAAAGGAGAATTAACATCAATGAAACAAATGCAGGGTTATGAAACAATAATTGTTAAGAAAAAGAGCCAACTGGAAATCTTGAAATGGAAAAATACAAAATAAAAAATCCAATATATGCGATACAGAGTAAACTAGAAGGAGCCGAAGAGAAAATTAGTGAACTTGAATAAATCTCACAGAATGTAAAGAGATAAAGAAATTGAAATAAAGAGATGTGAGAATATATATATATATGAATATATAAATATGTATATGTATATGATGTATATGTATATGTATATATACTAGAAAGAGAGAATAGAAGAGAGTCATTGTTTGAAGAAGTCACGGCTGAAAGTTTTCCAGAATAAAAAATAAATAGAGAGAGACCTGAAAGAGTCACAAGCAATATCAAAAAAGAAAAATCCAAACCCAGATACACTGTAATGAAAACCTTCAAAAAACCAAGGTTAAAGAGAAAAATCTTAAAAGTCTTCAGAAAGGAAAAGACAAGATTACCCACTAAGGAGAATAATCAGGATGACAGAATTATCTCAACACCCAGAACTGCTAAAAAAAGAATAGAGAAATGTATTCAAAGTGCCAAGGAAAAATAACTGAGCCAGAATTCCATATCCAGTCAAACTATCATTCAAGAGAGAGGGCAAAAGAAAGATATTTCCAGACTTACAAGGACTACAGAAGCTAACTATTCGTTAATTATTGCTAAAAGAGGTATTAAACTATATACTTCAACCTAGGGGGTATAAAAGAAAAGGAATTCAAGGAACAATGAGCAAATAAGTGAGTAAAACAGGCTGAAATATCTGAAGTACTGATAGTTTTATTATTATTTTTTTAAAGATTTTATTTACTTATTTGACAGAGAGAGACACAGCGAGAGAGGGAACACAAGCAGGGGGAGTGGGAGAGGGAGAAGCAGGAAGAGCCCAACATGGGGCTCAATCCCAGGACCCTGAGATGATGACCTGAGCCAAAGGCAGATGCTTAACAACTGAGCCACCCAGACACCCCGAAGTATTGACAGTTTTAAAAGAAACTACAACTAAAATTCTAGAAAACAGTGAGGGAGATGGAAGTTGATGACTAAGGCATTAAAGAGATCAGAAGGGTATTCTAAAATGTACTAAAAGTCTGTTTTTTTTTTTTATGGAAGGAGGTTATAATACAAACTGTAGACTTTTTTAGAATAATAAAAAATTATAATGTCTGTTTTATAAAACGTAGCCAGTAGAGGAAAAGCAGGAATAAAATATAGAGTTTAGTAACATTTTCTAAAGTACTCTTCCTTATGATCTTCTAGCTCCATGTATTAGCTCCACAAGAGACAAAAACACCTTGTTAAAATTACAAACTTTGCTTTACAGTCAATAATGGGAACAGTGTGGAATTTCCAGATCAGACAGCACTGCTTTTAATCACTCACATTTTATAGCTTTTAAAGTCATATTTAATAATTAGACAGTAGGGTACAGGAACAAGGCTTAAAAGAACTGAATAAAAATATTAGGAAGAGCCTACTTATTAGACCATTAAAGCCTATCAACAGAAGCTGTTAGAAGACATATTTGAAAGTGAAATAAAGGTGGATAAAGCACACTCAGTTAAAGCCAATGAGAACATCTGGCCATGTATTCCATGATAGCAGTGGATTATTAGGCTGTCTAATAGATACATGCCCCTCTATCTTTTCTAAGTATGATGTCCTTTTAAAATTTTCAATCATTTATTAGTTATTCAGTTTCTGAACAAAGTATACAGATATCTGTTCATGTCTAAAGAAACAGACAAAACTATATTTTAAAAGTATATATAGAAAGAGAACAACAATTCAAAATTAGAATTTTAGATACTTCAAAACAATAATGGGGGGCACCTGGGTGGCTCAGTTGTTAAGCGCCTGCCTTCGGCTCAGGTCATGATCCCAGGGTCCTGGGATCAAGCTCCGCATCAGGCTCCCTGCTCAGCGGGAAGCCTGCTTCTCCCTCTCCCACTCCCCCTGCTGTGTTCCCTCTCTCACTGTGTCTTGTTCTCTGTCAAATAAATAAAATCTTTAAAAAATAAAAATAATGGTACTTGTTTCGTAGTGACATGATTATGGGTGACATTTTCTTTTCTAATCTTTTTAATATTTTCAACAGTTAACTTGTATTATTTTATGTTGCCTTATCATTAGGCAAAAATACGTGCTAAAATTTTTATATTTCCACATGAATGTATCTTTAGAAGGATTCTGCTAATAAGCAACTATATAATTTTAAAGAAGGCTTTCAAAATCCTATATAATTCATCAGATACAGAAGTAGTTTTAGTTGAGTGGATATTAGGTTTAGTTTTTCACCTAACCAAAAGTCAACGTGTAGCATAAAATGAGATTATACAACATGTTGCTTATAAAACACGAGGCCTAAATCTGATTATAGCAACTAATCTCTTCCACTGCCACATCACAATAGTTGTTAAAATAGTAAAGTCCCAATGGTACTAAAGACAAATTCTAACAGTTCAAGGGAAATCAATTTGTTCTTAATTGAAGCAGAAATTAAGTTAAATCTGGTCATTTTCCAGACTTTTATAAAATCAATGCATTTGTCCATGGAATCTTCGGGAATATAACTTATTTCTCTTTCTGTTAAGGCCTATATTAAAGTATCTACACAATTAAGCCCCTCCTGATTCAAAAAAAACCACTCATTCAAAAGTGTTATTCTCAAATTTCCAATAATAACTGAGTAATCTGAAGGTTTGCTTAGAGTTTGAATATACGTTCCTGGGTTCAGTCAAGCATATTAATCATTCCATTCTGCATGAGTCTGTATAATGTAATGAACACTACCAGACTTCCTATTTCCTGTATCTCATTTGTATTTCATTATACCACTAGGGCTAAAGATCAGAAAAGAAACATCTAAATTTAAAAAAATTAAAAATGTGAAAAACATGGCTACTGAATTTCCTAATAAATTACTGAAAGCATTTTATACTCAAGATACAATCATATATTTTACTTAATTTTTTATCCTCACTCATTAAAAAAAAAAAAAGGCTATTGAAGGCAGTGTTTCTACTGAACTCTGGAATACTCATTTGGACTTTGCAAATAAAATACTTTAAATGCCATTTCTGCAAATTCCTGTTACTGTATTTGGTTCAAGAAACAAATCTATTATTAACAACATGAAAACATCCTCACTTATGCCACTGGCAAGATTCTAATGACCAGGCTGATCATCTGCCAACATTCATTGTTTAAAATCTAACAAAGTATATAGGTGATGGGGATTAAGGAGTGCACTTGTCCCAGTGAGCACCAGGTGATGTATGGAATTGTTGAATCACTAGATTGTACATCTGAAACTTATATAACACTGTATGTTAACTAACTGGAATTAAAACTTAAAAAATAAAAAAATTAAATCTAACAAAGAATTTATTCATTTTTGATGGAAACCTTAGCTCTCATTAAGGCTAGCTGGAGTTTCTCTGATCCTCAAATAGAAAATGAATTCAAGATTTCAAATAGCAACGTTGTTTTCCATGATTATACTCATTTTTACTTTTTTAATGTATAATGTTTAAGGACATAATGCTGTCCAGAAGTAACTACATAATGTGATTCCTGGGTCAGCCACTACAAATTCTGGTTTGTATCAACTGATTATACTGAACAAAATCCACAAGGAGTAACTGGTAACAATACTACCCAATGCAGTAGATGTTATTTAGCATAACCATCTATGTTACGTAATGTAACATTCACAATTTATAGGAAAAGTAGCATACTTTATGAATCTCGGTGTAGTTAACATCTGTTGTTTTCTTGCAGCCCAGGATCTACTTCTCTTTCCTAGAGTGTTCTGATTTCCTTTTGAGGATTTACCCCTCAACCACTGGACATAGACATGGAACTTGAACTAAAAGTCTTTTCCCCTTCCTACAAGTTGGCATGCTAGCCAAGTTAGGCCAATCTTTGAGGTTCTTTCTGTGAATGTGAATCTTGAGGATCAAAGACACTAGAAATATTTAAAGACTTTCATTTCGGCAGTAAAATTCAGACCAGATTCTTTCTGCTACAAGACCTATTGAAATTCTCCAACTCTCTTGGAGATGCCTTGACTACTTCCCCATTTCCAAGCCTGGTTTTCCAGCCCTCCCTCAATTCTGTGTGCTCCCACACCATTTCAAGAAATTTTCTTTTGCCTAAGCTATCCAGAGCCAGTTTCTGTTGCTTGCAACCAGAGAACGCTGATATACCCTTTTACACATGGAGCATCTGTCATGCAGAAATGTTAAGTGATTTTTCCCAGGGTTGTTCAACAATCAAGAGAGTGGTGACCTTAAGACTCCTAATGCAGTGTTCTTTCCACTTTGTCAGACAGGTAAAGATGATCATCTGACACTTTTTTAAAATGGAGCTTAATTTTCCAATGGTGAAAATGGCTTTAAAGTTCAAAATCATTATAGGAGGTGAAAAAAATGAGGGATAATCATCTAATTTTGGATAGTCACAGGTATGTTCGTAGAAGTGTTAGAAAAATCTATTTCATTCAGTGCTATTTTCAGATTCTTATAAGAAAACAACTTATACCATGTGCTTCAAATATTGGCTTATCAATGCCTACTATTGACTGACTTTCCCAAATACTTCTTTCCTGAATTCTAATGTCATGTTTAAAAAAAGATACTGCAAACTAAGTGAATTGAGAACACTAACAACAATAATGGCTACCATGATTTGAGTACCTACCATATGCCAAGAAATTCACTGGCCACTTTATGTATAGGTTATGTTATGCTATGCTATGCTATGCTATGCTATGCTATGCTATGCTATGCTATTAAATCTTCACAACAGCATTTCAGAGTCAGTACCAGTATCTTGTTTTAAAATAAGGGAACTGAGATTTAGAGAAGATTAATAACTTGCCCAAGTTCACAAAATTGAAAAATGATAAAACTACAATCTGAAGCGCATATTCTTTCCATGAATACCGTATACCTCTTAGAAACACTGAGACGATCTAGTTTTATCCCTTCAATTTCCAAAGACTTAGACAAAAAAAAAAAAGCTTGGTAGTATCATACTCTATGATAATTAGCCCTGAATAAATCATAAACAACAGAAAAATTAAATTTATATTCAGGATTTGGAAAAATCACAAGATACATATGTTAAATAGAGGATTCAAATACTATAATTATTGAAATGACATTACCCCCATCTGATGCAACAATTTAAGCCAGAAGAGTCTTGCATTTTGAAAAAGTCCAGAAATCTTTCTTTTAGGTTTACAAGGGGAAAGGGATCTTCACTTTCTCTCCTAAATTTCTTTGCCCTTCTGATGCATTTCTCTCCAAGAAGTTTAACTTATATCAATCAAAATTGCCATTTTAACAGATGTACTCATCTCAAACTCAATATCCCATCCTTCACAAGTAAGACAAACACTAAAAGTAAATGCAAAATGATTATTATGTGGAATATTTCTTTAAAACCTTTAGCAGTTAGGAGAAAAGAGACACACCGAAGCTTATTTTTTCCATCTGGATCCAACACTTTAGTTCATGAGCAAAGTATATGATATTTGTATTGGCAAGGAGAAATGTGTGATTTCAAAACATCATCTAGTAGTGCTGTAACATAGGCCAAGGTGCTAATGAGGCATGGTGGTGAATATCGTTCTTGTAATAGTATCAATTGTTTCAATATGTAAAAATCTGTTTAAAGCTATATGTTGAACCTCTACTCATGTCTAGCCATCCTAAAAATGAATCCCACAAGTTACTAACAGGCTTAAGCTTACAACCATCTCTGAAAATAGGTCAAAAAGTACATCCTGCTCAAGATGGCTCAATAATGTCCTTTTCTGGGAAAAGGGGACAATAGCTCACTTGAATGACTGCACCACCTAATGGAAAGGCTGCTCAGACCTGGTGTTTGGGGGATGGGGGTGGGAGAGATCAACCTTGCTAGGTTGTACTCACTTCAGCAGGGGCTCTATCCCCACGAGAATGCTAAAATTAAGCAACCAAGATGTCCTATGGTGGGATTTAAACATATATGCATGTACTTATTTTTCCTATTGGGTTAATTGCTATAGTCCTCATTAAGAAAAGGCTTTCAAATATCCTGAAAGATTAGGTCCTGGCTATTATGTGTACCTACAATAATTCTATTGCATGCGGTTTTCATGTATCATCATTGAAAAGAGCTCATAAGCCAGATTCCACACTCACAAGTTCAAATACCTTTCCTATTGCACCATTTGTTTTCGGTCCATACCTAACAAAATTGTCCCCATCACCAATCAGACCCATATACTGATTTGTGGCCACAGAATTATCATAACTATCACATTCTCAACATGAGCATATAAGTAAGACACAGAAGCACAGCTGGCTGATTGCACCTACATTTTTGCATCTGCAAAAAGCGAGTGGTCCAAAAGGGAGGTTATGCCCAAAAGGTAGAGGTAAGGGAAGGAATTGGTTCATGGGTGTTCTGTAATATGGTAGAGCTCCCTCTACACTGTACGGTTAAATGAAAAGCAGAGATTGGATACAGGAAAACAATAACATCCAACTTCCTCTATTTATAACCTCAATGTTTATACCAGATCTAGTAATAAATTATCCATTAGGGTAAGATTCCATTGTATCAGAAGTATATGATACCCTGAAATTTTCACAGTAGTTAAAGCAAATTCAAATAAAGTCCAACTCTTTCTCTAAACTTAGGGCAAGTATTTTTTGCCAACACGTAATATTTCATGCCCTTAGCAAAAGCATACCAAAGCATCACAGTCTAATTCCACTTCTCCATGTTTTAAAACATGGTCACCATTTGCTAGAGGGTAGGAAGAAGGAGAACCCCATGATGCTCTCTGGAGGCTCCATGTCAGCCTATTTTTCCTCTTCATCACAACCTCCTAAAATTAAGGGCTCTTTCTCCGTCTTTATCATGAAGGTGGTGGAACTGCAGTTCTTGAAAACCTCTCACTGCCTTCTTTCCCAGTGTTTCTCACTTCCCATCAGTCAGAGGAAAGAGTGCCCCCACAGGCCATCATTAACCTGCCAATTCTGTCTCCAAACAAGGAGGACAAGAGCTCACTAATTTGAAGATCAAAAAGCCACTTGTCCATTATATAATTGGAATGAAAGGCAAAATGTTGCTGTTCTGAAGAGCACAGTAATTACTAGCTGTTAATTGCTCTCTCGTGGTGGCTCACTTTTAATTAAAAAGAACAGCTCGTTGCAGACCGATAAGCAATGGTGGAGACCACTGGTTTAATCAACAAAGCAGAAAAATTTGTTTCTGCTGCAGCCAACAACAGCTTGAGAAATCTTCAGATGTCCAAGTGAGATTAAAAACTGTCTATTTAGTGCAGTCAGATTTTATTTTAACCAAGGAAATGACTATTTGAAGTCTTCCAATGTGAGTGTCCCTGCCACATCCCCGCTGGTGCCGTGGGGACTAATCACGGGCTGGGGTTGTGATCACTCAAGTAAAGAAATTTAGCGACTTTCCTCTTGACTTCATCATTCTTGGGTAATTGGCCTGTCTGAGGTGAGTAGTCTTTTTTTTTTTTTTTAAGAAAGTGCTTTAAAGTATGGAAGGCCCACAGACTGTGCATTTAATTACCATTCATATTTCATGTAGTCAAACCGAATTTCATTTAAAAAGAAAATGATTTACCTATCTTTAAAAAGCCTTACTTATATGCTCTGCTTTGTTTTTTGTTTTGTTTTTTTTTTCCTTCTGGGGCTTATATATTTACATGTCAAAAAAAACGTATTTAGGGCATCAAAGTTAATTCTGTAAGATGTTGCTCTATCTTTTCTGCTTTCATCTAATAGCCATAAATGACAGCTACCCTTGGGGACCGGGCGATACTCCCTGGAAGGATAATACTGTATTTACTTAAGAAGTTTCTCTAGGTTAAGTGAGGTTACTTGGTCTTCATTTTGTTCATGTATCTCCAACTGTGGACAGAATGTATGCAGACTCACACCCCAGCCTCTTTTCTTCTCCCTCTTCTTCTAAGCTATGATAGTTGGAAAGCCATTTGTTTTTAAAATCTGCATGTGTTTCTACCTAAATGTGCCTCATGTGTCTCAAGCCATAGTTAAGTCTAGTCTTTTGTCAAGAACAGAGAAAATAACTGCTCTGTTCACTAATCATGAGAAACACTTATCTCTTTTTTGTCTGGATTATATACAAAATGTGTCTCAATCATGATATCTCTGATACAAACTGCTGGTCAAATATCTACCCTATGCATTGGGTAAGCAGTAGAGCTAATCATCCTGTACAAAATGGTTTATGACTCAGCTCAAAGGTGCTTCTGAAGAGATCTGTCCCCTTGCCAGTCACTAAAGCAAACTTGTCTTTCTCCTATACTAATAATAGTGTTTGAGACATAACCTACATAGAAAACTATAAGCCCATATCCCTGTTGGACACAGATGCAAAAATCCTAAGATATTAGCAAACTGAATTCAACAATACATTAAAAGGATCATTCACCATGATCAAGTGGGATTTATTCTGGAGATGCAAGGATAGTTCAATATCTGCAAATCAAACAACATGATACATCACTTTTACAAAATGAACGATAAAAATCATATGAGCATCTCAATAGATGCAGAAAAAAACATTTGATAAATTTCAACACCCATGCTTCAACACAACAAAGACTATATGTGACCAACCCATAGCTAACATCAAATTCAATGGCAAAATACTAAAAGCTTATCCTTTAAGATCAGGAACAAGACAAGGATGTCCACTTTGCCACTTTTACTCAACATAATGCTAGAAATCCTAGCCACAGCAATCAGACAAAAAATATAAATAAATAAATAAATAAGTAAATAAATAAATAAATAAATGAGGCATCCGTATTAGTAAGAAAGAAGTAAAACTGTCACTATTAGATGACATGATACTACATATAGAAAACCCTAAAGACTCCACCAAAAAAAACATTGGAAGTAGTAAATGAATTCAGTAAAGTTGCAGGATATGATATTAATACCCAGAAATTGGTAGTGTTTCTATACACTAATAATAAAGTAGTAGAAAAAGAATTTTTTTAAAAAATTCCATTTACAATTGCACCAAAAAGGATAAAATACCTAGGAATAAATTTAACCAAGGAGGTAAAAGACCTGTACTCTGAAAACTATAAGACACTGATGAAAAAAATTGAAGATAACACAAATAAATGGAAGATATACTATGCGCATGGATTGGAAAAAGTAATATTGTTAACATATCCATACTATCCAAGGTAAACTACAGATTCATTGCAATCCTTATCAAAATGTCAAAAGCATTTTTCACAGAACTAGAACAAATAATCCTATAATTTGTATGGAACGACAAAAGATCTTGAATAGCCAAAGCAATCTTGAGAAAGAAGAACAAAGCCAGAGGTATCACAATTTCAGCTTTCAAGATACACAACAAAGCTACAGTAAATAACATAGTATGGTACTGGCACAAAAACAGACACATAGGTCAACAGAACTGGATAGAGAACAAAGAAATAAACTCACACTTATATGGTCATTTAATTTAAAACAAAGGAGGCAAGAATACCACAATAGGTAAAACACAGTCTCTTCAATAAAAGAAAACTGGACAGACATGCAAAAAGATGAAACTGAACCACTTTCTTATACCAAACACAAAAATAAACTCAAAATGAATTAAAGACCTAAATGTGAGGCCTGAAACCATGAAACTCCTGAAAGAAAACATAGGCAGTAATCTCCTGGACATTGCCCTCCATCTCCAGAACTTCTTCAGCATCCCAAACTGAAACTGTACCCATTAGAGAGCAGTTCCCATTTCCTTCCTCCCCCAACCCCTGGCAACCATTAGTCTACTTTCTGTGTCCGTGCATTTACCTATTCTTCACATCAGTGGAATTATCCGTTATTTGTCCCTTGGTGCCTGGCTTATTTCACTTGGCATAATGTCCTTGTATCAGAATTTCATTCTTTTTTCAAGCTGAATGATATTCCGCCCTATGGATAGGCCACATTTTGTTTACTCATTCATCTGCTGATGGGCATTTAGGTTGTTTCCACCTCTTAGCTGCTGTTAATGATGCTGCTATGAACACTGGTATACAGGTATACCAGCCTGTCAGCCTTGGGCTCCTGCGCCCTGGTGAGAAAGTCAGGAAGACAAGTACAACATCTCTTGACTCAGTCTGTACCATCCCAAGAGCAGAAGATGCTCAACAAATATCTTCTAATAACAGAAAGCAGATTCAGCCTCTTTGGATCGGTTACACATAAAACCTAAATCCTCTTATAGGCTGTGGGCAATCTCTAACACGTGCACTGTGCTAGTATAAGGGCAAAAGCCTAACAATGTGTTTATGCCCGGGCTTTTCTGAACACTCATCTTCCTGTGTCTACTCACGCATCCAGATCAGCAGGCCCAGGATGGCTGCAGCCAATTCTGGTCATAGTGAATTTCTGCAGTCATTTCAGGCTTGGAATGTGGGGGGGGAGCTTTTTTTTTCCTACTTCCTGTTTCTAATTTTCAGGCAGCACCTGTCACCAGCAGTCTTGACTTTCACAGTTTTCTTTTGAGTCCCTTTGCTTTTTTCTCATACTTGTTCTAAGGTTTATCAGAGGAAACACTTGCCCTCCCAAGGATGGCCTCCACGCTGTGACAGATTAATCCAAGTTGAGTGAACTTCCTTCAGACAGAGGACACTAATTATTATGAAGGCACTTAGAACACAATGCGAGCTGACATCTGACAGACCATTCCCTGCCAGCTCTGCATTGTCTTAATGTCAGACCCTGTCAGTTCCCAGCCTTAATTACATCCTGTTTACAAACATTAGGCCTGACTTCAGATGAAGCCTTAACAAAGGTTGACAAAGGTCAGGGTCACATTGCGAGGATGTTATCTGTCTGTACTCTCCTCCTGATAAACCAGAGGTAGAGGGCTGATTTGGGAGATAGCTTTCAGAGCAGAAAAATGCACTGTGGTCACTGGAATATCTAATCTCTGCGGACACATTTTCATCCAATCTGCTAAGCACTGTGGCAGGGACAGGGGGCCAAATTTAGAGGACCAACTTGGTGCTGCTTGTTATCTGAAATCCCCTGAGGGCAGACATGGCAGAAGTGTTGGGAAAAACCTGCAGCAGGAAGGCGGTAGTCACCCTTTGCCACTGAATCAAGAAAAACAAATTCAAGAATTAAGAAATGGACTCCAGTAAAACCGGAGACTCCTTTCAAAGATAACCAGCAAATTTTAACGGGGGGGGGGGCCCCGGAATCGGAGGGGGAGACGAACCATGAGAGACTACGGACTCTGAGAAACGAACTGAGGGTTCTAGAGGGGAGGGGGGTGGGGGGATGGGTTAGCCTGGTGATGGGTATTAAAGAGGGCACGTACTGAATGGAGCACTGGGTGTTATACGCAAACAATGAATCAGGGAACACTACATCAAAAACTAATGATGTAATGTATGGTGATTAACATAATAAAAAAAAACTTTTTTAAACTAATGATGTAATGTATGGTGATTAACAAAATAAAAAATTTTTAACGAGTATCTATAACCTGATTCTTGTTTTCAGTCATTATTTTTTGAAATGTTTTTGTGTTTGGATCAAGCAGCAAACTTTTCTTAAACAAAACACTCTTTAGATTCATTTTATGTAGTAGATTTGTAGGTATCACATCTGACTTTTATGCAAAGGAATCAGACCTGGGCATGTTCCAATTTCAATAGTTACAAAGTAATTAATATAATATCTCAACAGTTTTTTCAGGCTATGGCCTTTGTGATCAGCCATCAATCTCTATATTTTATAAACAGGAAGACAATGGCTCAATATGGTTAAATTATTTAGCATAATTAGATATCACTGCACACTGGTGGCAAGGCCAAGGCCAAACTAGAATAAAAATCTTCCACACCTAGCCTGGGATTCCTTGGAGGTAAACACTATTTTTGTTAGTATTCTTATTGAGTCTGGCACCTAGTACTAGATAGGTGTTTAACAACTTATTCTTCGTTTTGCCCCTTCCGTCTTCTTTCCAGAAGAACTGAAGAACTTACATTCTTTTTACCTTAGGTTCCTATCTTCTGACACGTAAATGACTTTACATGTTCTTCTCTGGAAAGCACTCCTCTAAGTCTTGCAATTCCCATAGTTCACACAAAAAACCCCCGCAGATCACTTATAGAGCCTGGGTGCTGCTGGTTGGTTCTTCCACACTACCAAGATTTCTACTCTGCTAGATCTACATGGTACTCTCCTCAGAGTCCAGTGAGCTGCATTCTGTTTGACAGGCTTACTCCCCAAGTGGACACCTTATAGAAGTAAGTTCCAGTTTTATTTCTAGCGACTCTATCATAATTGGTTTTTTAGATCAACGCTGTTTTGTAGAAATGGCCTCCTTTTGTCTCTAGCTCCTCCCTTGTCACTGACACTACCAGGCCATGCCCACACGCCCCGAGGCCACTAAGACTCAACTTTCAGGCCTACTGTTTAGTCACTCTCCCAAGAAGCTCATCTGGCCCTAGAGTTTCTATTTCTTGCCACCAGTGGATCACTCTGAATTTTGTAGGCTTAGTTCTAACTCTCTATCACTTTTCTTCCTCATCTCTGTGAGAGGCATCCGCAGCACAACATCAACGCCAACACCTTAAGTCTAAGAACAAATCGTTTCTAGGGTCTTCCTCCCAACCCTACCATCTTGGAAAGAAGAAACACGATTCTCTGGATCCCAAATTTTTACATTTGAGAGTTCTCTCAGCCCTACCTACTTCCCTGTAGTGAGGAACCATGGCTTGTGAATTGCTTTGTCCGAAGTGCCTGCCACCGTACCTAGGACATAGTAGGCAGTTATTAATACCTGATGCATGGATAAAGAAGCAAAAAATGAAAGAACCAATGAATGAATGGACAAACTTGGTGAAACTGCTGAGTCTTGTCAATTCTTTCTCCACAACATCCCAGCTCTTTCTCTATACTTCCTCCTCCTTCACGTTCATCTCCATTTTCAAAGATTCTGTCACCAGGAGTTGGAAATACTACAAACCATAGCTGATTCACCTGCCTTAGTTTCTCCATCTAATCCCTCCTAACCATAGCTGGGCACAGACAGTAGTCCTGCACAAAAACTGGTGCTTCGGTATTACCTTTAAAAAGGACTCCTTGCAATAATCCTATTGAATATTCTAATTTGTTATATAAAAATGTCAAGTAGCTCTAGGCCCAGACCCAACTTCTGCCAAGAGTGACTTATTTTGTTCCCCCAGGATGACAATGAAATGCTGTTAACTATCCCTTGACTATGATCCTCTGAACAGGTGTTGCGCCCCATAACACTCTGTGGTCTAGACCAGATTTCCCAGTTTACAGGAGATTATGTCATTTGGGACTGAATCCAAGACTTGGCTTAAATAAAGATGTATTACTGCCTTGCTGCTCATGCATCGACCGCATGCACAGAGTAAAGGCAGATGAATCTGCCCATCAAATGTAATATGGAGCTCTCTGACGACAAACTTGACTTACGGTAGTAAAATTGAGGTTACAGTGAAATTGAACTAAAATCCCTAGGTGTTATACTACTTAACTTGTTTCACTCACTGTGATGAGCTACATAGTTCAAAAGGCGGTAGTTACTGAAGGTTAAAAAAGTTGTATTCTAAGATATTTTCATTGTAGAGCTGTAAATTTTTTGTTTGTTATGTCTGCCAGCTAGTGGCTGGAATGTCCAGTAGGAATTTCTATCAATTAGCAGAGGGAATAAATGCGGGTGGGGGCAGGGGAGAGGGAGGAGGGCCAAGGAGAAAATGAATGAAAGAATGAATTCTTTCCTATAAAACCTTGAGGAATTGTGATAAAGCCGGCCTTTTTGTGTGCATTACATATACATTTTAGTGCTAAATACAGTTTAAAGATGGACAATAATCATCTGTTATCGGGGTCACACTGACACATTAATGGTTCTATTTGTAAGTCTTAAGACAAAATCAATAATCAAGAGCTTTAAAAACATCATGTACACCTGCAACTTCTTCCCATCACTGAGAAATAACTGCCTGCTCTTTTTTCAGGGGGTTGTTTTACTTTCATTGCATTTGTAATGTCAGTCGTATGCACAACCCGCTCTCCCGTCAGAATTGGGTTACAGCCAGTGGCTAACACCTCCGGAAATACAGACCTAGTATTTCACAATAGCTCCACGAGGGTCTGCAACCACATGCTTTGCTAACCCAAACAAGAAAATCTAATTTTAGAGGGAAAAGAGCTGAGAGGGTCATAAGGAAACCATGTCAGTAATCTAGTACACACCTTTATATCCTTAAGTGTGCAAAAGTTCAGTATTTAAGTGAACTCCCAAATTCCTAGCACACTCACAATAAGCTGTATAATTCAAGTGTAAGAAATCTTACCACAGGATTTCATAAAATGCAACTTTTCCAAATAGGAAAAGAGACACAAACACAACCCAAAAATTCTGTAACTTTTAAGCAGAGAGTCCAAGAAAAGGTATCATTTTACAGAATAACTTAGTTTGCCAAGCTCATTCTGCCTTATTCAGTGGTGGATGGTTGAGGAACAGGGCAGTGACTAAAAAGGATGGCGTGCAAGGAGTCCAGGGCATGTGAGCATGTGAAAGCAGAGGCTCTGAGAGTACAAAACTAAACAGGAACCCCCAGTATTAAATACTGATACCAAGATAATGTTCAGGACTGTCCACAGCAGCTCCACCCAAATCCCACAACTGAACAAAGAGTTACCTTCTGAGTGTGACAGGACAAGGCTCAAGGAAAGCTCCTACCCAAAAGATCCAACCTCACCTTCGTTCCACCATGGTGGCAGCCTTCTTATGGGCCTTCAAGTAGAAGGAAAAAGAAAAAAGGATCTGCTAGGAGTTTTTGCCACGGGCCAGACCCCGAGGAACAATATAAGTTATGCTCCTGTGACAATCCAACTCACTCCCTCCATAGGTCTGCCCATGTTACTGAGCAGCTGGGAGCTGCCCAACTCCCACAGGGCCGGCAGCCTACTCAAATAACAGTCATCACTGACTGATACAAAGTAGATACCCAGTACAGCCTTATAAAGTAAATATTAGCGTCACCATTTTATAGAAGAGAAAGATAAAGCTAACTTAGTTAGCAGGTGAGTTGGGATATGAACCCTAGTTTGTTTAACTCTAAAACATGAGATTTTTTTTTACCACACGGATCTGCCTCCTGGGTCCTTTCCTAAGTTCATACTCTAAATGAGAATATAGTTATGTACAGGGGCACTCTCTTCCATATTCAAACTAGGTATCATCTTTAGATAAAATCCTTTGTATATATTGGCCTAATAATTTAAGCCCAATAGCTTAAAGTTTGAAAAAACTGAAATATCACAAAGTAACAAACATCATAGAAGTCTTTCATTCTGCCATATACTAAAGAGGGAACCCTCTTTGTAAGAATATCTTACAAGCTTTTCTTGTACTTATGAAAATAAATATATCATATTAACATTACATAGTATTTTTCCGCTGGAAGAGTTCAAAGCATTTTTCAAATGCCAATTTTTTTATCTGCTTGAGGAAAAAAAAGAAAAGGCTGAAATATTATAGACAAACTCTAGGAGGTATCTCTTAAATAATTTAACTTCCTTCTTCCCAAAAGAATGTAGGCATCTCAAGATAAAACACACATCAACAATAAAACTATTCAAGTTGAAGTCCAAAATTCATGGAGAAGTACAAAAAAAAAAAAAACACAAACAAACTTAATACGGCTACTACCACTTGAGCACTGAATTTAGTGTTCAGCTTCTTGAAAAACAAGGTGAAAAGAAAAAAATGGGTTAGCTATAATTCTCATTATCCAAGAAAAGACTTTTCTGTAGATTGTAATTTAAGAAACCCTGAAAGGGGGCTCCTGGATGGCTCAGTCAGTTAAGCATCTGCCTTCAGCTCAGGTCTTGAGAGTCCTGGATGTTGGGCTCCCTGTTCATCCAGGAATCTGCTTCTCTCTCTCCCTCTGCCCTTCCTCCCCCCCACCCTGCTCGTGCTCTCTCTCGCTCTCTCTCATTCTCTCTCTCACTCTCTCGTGTAGATAAATAAATCTTAAAAAAAAAAAAAAAGAGGGGTGCCTGGGTGGCTCAGTCCATGAGCGTCTGCCTTCGGCCCGGGTCATGGTCCCAGAGTCCTGGGATCGAGCCCCACATCGGGCTCCCTGCTCAGCGGGAAGCCTGCTTCTCCCTCTTCCACTCCCCCTGCTTGTGTTCCTGCTCTTGCTATCTCTCTCTTTGTCAAATAAATAAATAAAATCTTAAAAAAAAAAAGAAACTCTGAGAAAGATATTGGGTTTCTTTTACCACTATTTTATAGAAAATACACAGATACTCTTCATGTGACATTACTTAAACTTACCCTCCACAAAAGCTAAAGGAGTATCATTTTGAAAGTAATTTGTTTCAGATGCAACTCTATTTTCCTTCTACGTGGATCATATCTGATTTTTACACTAATGAAGAGTATACTTGATTCCTTTCACCTCTTTTTCAAGATCTTGTAGTCTATATATTTCCAGCAATTGAAGCCCATCTTTTTTTAAGCTAATATCTATAGACCATTTCCTACATAAGGTTAGCTCAGCGCTCAACACACATTCTCTTGACTCAGAGATTTATGGCTTTTAGAGCTCTTACCCTCAATGCCAGAACCATAAGCGGGAGGCCCAGGAATCCAGCCCAGGTTTGTCCGATTCCAGAACCAAGCTCTCAATCATTATGCCACAAATCCTCTTCCACCATCTATTTACCATAAGGGGGTGCAACATTTTTATCTGTATTTCCAAAGTCAGGTAGGTAAGAAATCTTCCTGGAAAATTAGTATTTTTCCTTAGGTCAATTCTTTAAGGGTAGACTCACAAAGGAAATCTGGACATTAGTTGTTTTAGATCAGAGAAAGAATTTGAAATCATAACCTGAATTTTATTTTAAACCTAAGCAACAACAGACAATAAATATTGCAATACCATAGGTAAATGAAAAGGGTCTATATGGATGGTAGGAAGTTACGTGCTTCATAGAATAAGCAATAGGACTTTCTCTTCAGGTCACCAATCAACACAAAGTCAATTGAAAGTAAGCAATTGTCATCAGGTTCTAGATGAAATCAGTCAGTGGTCAAAGCAAACACCTAAAATACCATGGACCACACTACAAAAACCCAGAAGTCATTATCACTCATCATTGCCCTGGCAGGAAGCTCCAGGGAGAGCAAGGACCGAGTGAGTAAAAGGACCACTATCACCTCTTAAATCCTGGCCGACTATTTCCAGATGAGCTATTTGGTATAGTGAGGAAATAGAGCTCAGAAATCTTGCCCAGATGTTGTATTTCAGCTAGAAATTACCAATAATCGGGTTCATGAACCTTTAGTTTCATTTATAAGACAATAGATGTATCCAAGCATGCTAATTTTGCTACTACTTTTCGGCAGATTGTATCTCTGAATTTTGTGAAGGCTTACCCAATATGCACCTAAGCATGTAGACATTTTCATTTGGGGTGGGGGGGAATCCTGCTAATTTGTCCCAGGACAGTTATGGAGGGGAGGGAGTGTCCTCTAAGGCTTATACAAGTAAACCCTTTCTCTCTCTTCAATCAACCTAAAATATTCTCTGAACCCCGAAGTTTTTTTAGAAATCTGTTAGACAAAAAAATCTAGAGTTACTGCTATTTTCGAGACATTAGAGTAGAAGAACACCTAAGCCACAGTGATGGAAACTGTTTCTCATAAAGACAGTCCCAAAACAATGAGAGCCCATGTGAATCCAAGGATTTCCATCCATGGATTCAGTCAGACTCTGTGCTCTGTACTAGGGATTCAACAACGAAAAACACAGAAATAGCTCTTGTCTTCAAGGAGTTTACTTTCCAACAGAGAAGTAAGACACTGAACATCAAATCATGCATAGCTATTCAATTGAAATTATGGTAAGAAAACAGCTGACAAGTGAAGCCATGATGCCTTCCAATTTAATTACAAGAAGGTCAGATTCTTGAGGGGGCGGATGGGGATGGGGGGACAATAAGATGTCAGTTGTCCAAAAGCAGCCCCAAGAGAATGCTTTTAAAAATAAAGCTTAAAAGCATTTTTCCTGGGATTCTGGACCTAAACTCCAATTCTGGCAACTGGATTCATTGTTGAGTCTGGTCACCAAGTTGAAATAGCTACCTGGCCCCATAAATTCAAATCCCTGGATACAGAGATACATATGTACTGTATATTTTACTCTCTACTGTTTTTTTTTTCCCCTTGCCAGCTTCACATTTTATAGACATCCTCATAGCAACTCTAGGAATGGCTCCATCTTAAACTTGACAGCCAGACTGACAAAATCTTGACCTTTTTTCTGTTTCCTTTCTATAATTAATTTAAAAAAAATTTAATAAATAAGAACACTTCTCTCAGGGTAGAATCAAGGCTCATCTTAGAAAGAAAAGTAAAAAAAGTTTGTCTAGTTTTACAACTGCCACGATCTAGCCTGAATTTTAAAATCATGGAATCATATTACACTAGACTTCGGTTAAATCTTAGAATGTATCTCATCCAGTCCTTATTTTACAGATGAGGAAATGGATAATGAATGTGCTCCTGGTTTGTGAGGGCCTCAATCACTTAACCCTTGAGACACTGAATGTGGTAGGTATCAAAGCCACATGAACTTTGACACAGAAGCACGGGAAGAATGGAAACCATCTAAACACACCAAATTGTGTGCAAAAGCACAGCTATGTATAGTCGCCACCAAATTAACTGGTAAATCGCTACTCTCCAATGTCAGGAATACAAAGTAGTTCTACACAGAAAACAGCATGGTTGTGATACCAATTGAAACACCCAGCTCAGTGCCTGGCTCTTGGCAGACTCCACTTTTACGAAAAGCCCATGATACGGAAAGATGGGGGAAGGAGAAGAAAACCAGCATGGCTTCTTGCCCCAAGAAACACCTACTAAATTAGGTGAAAAACACCCAACCCTACTTGGATTTTAAAAAGCAATGGCTTGGGAAAACTCATCCGTCCATTTTTTTTCTACTGTTCATGATTTTTGACTGCTCAGCATCCATTCTCTGGCTTTCCAGGAACAGCTGCTGTTTCCCTCTCCCAATCACAGACCTGTGAGGTGATGTGGGCTCCATACTCTTTTGCACCAGACTACAAAAAAAAAGAGCAGATGCCCCAGGCCTAACCAATAGGATCATTTCATCCTTTGGCTGCAGCGGCTGGCTTGAGGTCAGGCACGTGGCCCAAGCCAGGCCAAAGTCTGCATTTGGGATGTTTATGGGGAACAGTAGGAAAAAGAAGAGCTTTTTTTGCTACTGAGAGCTTCTTGGAATCACAATAAAAAGGGAGACAACCTGAGAATGAAGCCAACATAGAGGAAAGCAAAAGAGAGATGGAAAGAGTCTGAACCACAAAGACATCGTTGAAGCCCTGAGTTGGCACCTGCCCTCAACTTCTCAATTATCTGCTCCAGCAAAATCTCTGCCTTTTTTTTTTAAGCAAATTGAAATTTAATTTGTCTTTTGCAAACACAAGTGTCCAGACCAATAAACTCATCTCCCCAACCCTGTACTCCTCCCAATCTCCTCTTCCTTGGCCTTACACTACAGTAAAATGGGCACAAGGGGGTCTGAGTTCTGATCCTGGGTCCACTGCTTCCTCAAGCAACAACCTAAGATTCAATTTCCTATAAAAGGAGGGTGGAGGCTACATCTTTCTAATCTAACAATGTTAAGAAAAATCTTGCCTTGAAGGGTTTGAGACCCAAGCCAGGTCATTAATACAAAAGCACTCTGGTAAGCACATATATTCTCAAACATAAAATGTCATTCTTTGCTAAAAGTTCTAGAATTCGCTCATTCTTCGTTTTGGTTCTTCTGTCCTCCTTCATCCATTTAGTTAAACAGGAACGTGGGTCACTATCTAAAAGCTTTGTATTGGGCAACTGTCTGGCCATTTTATAAAAATTTAAAATCTTAATTTAAAAAATTAATCAAAAATGTGTAGAAAAGTGGAAGGAATGTGTGGTTTTGTGGCTTAGCTATGCAGCAAGACGAGCTTCAAATCACAGCTCTAACACCTACCTAAGCTGTGTGAATCTGGCCCAGATACTTAATCTCTCTGAGCCTCGGTTTACTCATATGTTCAGCAGGGATAAAATCGCCCACCTTTCTGGACTGTTGTAACAAGGAAGACATATACACACGATCTGGCAATAGACAAAGTTCCATAAATGGGAGGGATGATATTGATCACTGTTATTTCTTATTGAGTAAGAATCACAGAGACCATGGGGTTAAGTCTAAAAGGCGGATGGGACTGGAAGGATGAGACAGGAGACCAGAGATCACTATGACAGGAGAGACTGGCTAAGGTCTAGGTTGGCTGGTTCCAGAGTCCTTGGGGCAGAGGGTCAAAAACAGCAGTACTACGTCTTTCTTGATAATGTGTATTTTGCCCACTCCCCTAATATTTCTTGAGACACTGTGCTTTGAGATCCTCAAGCTCAGTGTATGTGTCTTGATTATTTTTGTATGCCTACCCCTTAGGAAGTACTTTGTGAAAGCCCACTGTGATATGAACATGATAATCTCTTGTCCTAAAGGAAAGGATGCCTCTATTTTTTGGTGTCCATTTCCAAGGATAAGAAAACCAAAGGCCATGAGCATATAATTTTTCATTGGAAGAGAGACCCAGAAGTCCTCGTGTGATTAAGTTGGTCTCCCAAAATGTTCTCACACATCTCCAGCTCTTCTAGTGTCTCCAGATGTATGGAGATTGATGCTCTGGGATGCGTGGTTCAGACCAGTGTAGGATTGGTATCACATAGGAGCTTGTTAGAGATGCAAATTCGCAGGTGCTTCCAGACATATTGAATCAGAAACTCTCTGGGTGAGACCCAGGAATCTGGGTTTTAGCAAGAGCTCGAGGGATTTGGATACACGCTCAAGTTTGAAAACCACTGCTCCACATAGGACCTTAATATCTTTGCTTTTAAAAAGTCATGTAAGTAAAAGTTTTAGCATTTCCATGTTGAAGTGGCAACCTAACTCAATTACACACCTTTATTTTCATCCTTCTCATGACAAACTTATTCCAAAATATTTGCTAAATATGTAAATGAAAAGATGAGTATGATCAGTCTGTGACCTTAATAAGCTTCAGTTTCTCTTCTTAAGGGACCAAAGGGTCAGCTGTAGGTGGGGCCACCATATTCCACACATGTCAGTCAGAACTTTAGATTGCCTTCTGGAGGGTATGTGGAGTTCATAAGAATTCTGCTTCTTTATTAGGCTCATTATTGATATTATGATAGACTGAGTACCATCTGCCATGGTTTACAGAGGCCAAACCTACTGCTCCCAAGTACAGTAGCCAATGTGGGCTAGGTGACCCCAGAAAAGTAAATTAGGTCTTTCTAGAATATCCAGGCATCTTAGTCCTGGGCATTCAAAGATCACATGTGATCATATTGATGTGAATGCAAAGAAAAAAAGTATGATAATAGTATAAAGTATAGATGCGACTGGTATAAACCATTGTAGCAGAAGAAATTTAAAAAGAAAGCTTAGATAATGCAATCAATCTTCTTCTGATATGTGTGACAACTACCTACACTTGGCCAGATTTTATTAGTGCTCTGAAATAGTGAGTGTTCTTAGTAACTGAAGTACACAAATTACCCTACTCTTTTTATGTACTTGTAAAGATCCAGTATTTAGTGCCAGATCCAGCATTTGAAGATTTAAATGTAGAGAACCCTGATTAGCTGCAAGACTTTTCCAGCATAAGAGATGTCAGGAGACAGGTATGACATCATATTATAGATAATTTTTTAAGTGGTCATCACTTCAAAAAATTAAAATTAAAATCAGCCCAGCTGAGCGCTTTTATCTTTTTTAACAGATAATTAACAAACAAAATTTGATGGTGAATGTACTAAGTAGAAAGGCATCCAAAGCAATCTGCCCTTCCAGACAGGCCTGGACAAAACCCCAGCAGGGACCACACAAACACCTGGGTGCTGGGTGCTGGAAATTGCCTCTGTCCTCTAAAGAGAGGTCTTGTTCTTTCTCTAGATTTCACAACCTGGTTCTGAGGGATTGGAGGAAAGATAATCCTCAGGAAGGATCAGTGTGTAGCAATGGCATGCCAGTGGAAATTCACCATCCACACTCACCACTGCAGGTAATCCCCCTCTCTCCCGAGGGAGACTGTTTCCCTCGGGAGAGAAGGGAGAACCAGGCTAAATTTGCCCTTTTGCAGACCAGATACTGAGTTCCATACTACAAATCTGCTTAATGAACGACCAAATACTTGCAGCTACCACACTCGGTGAAGTACTTAGCCATTAATTAATCTGGAAGCACGAAGGTCCCCCACATGCCCACTCCCAAGTTTCTTTAGTCTGTTATCTACACAATGTAAGAAAATATTCCAGCCAGAACACTTAAGGAAGATTACCAGACTAGCAAATAAAAATTCAGGGCCCCCAGTCAAATTAGAATCTGAGCTAAGCAACAAATATTATATGCACATTACAAATGTTTATACAAATATATACACATTGTCTACCTGAAATTCAAATTTGACCAGGCATTCTGTATTTTATCTGGCAATCCCATCTCTAAAACTATCAATGAGGAATTTCCATCTTAGAGCTAAATGTTAGCTCAGGTGGAAAAGAATATGGGAATGTAGAATCTGAACTTTTTAAAGTGTACAGGGTCCTGCAGATTGTACTGTGCTTACTTTACAACTTCTCTGTGAGGTAGGACCAAAGTCCTTAATCCCCACTTTATGAGTGTAGACTCTAAGTTAAAGCACTGCACAGGGTTACAAAGCAAAGTCAAAGAGCTGGGATTCAAATTAAGATCCTCTGGTGTTTTTTTGTAGGGGGTTCTGTCAATCACTACACTAAACAAACATAAGAGAAGGAAGAATTTAAGAGATTGGCTAGAAAGCACTGCTTTAGCAAGCAAAAATACCTGGCGCAAAGCATGGACACCGTTTTCTGTTTTCATGCCTAAGTAAGCAATCATCCGTCTGTGTTCTTTACATTCTGAGAGTGGCCATTAAGAAATGAAAGCGAGTTTAGATTTCACGGGCATGTTTGGATTTGACGACATTTTGCATTTCAAGAAACCAAGGTCAGCTCAACCCTTTTTGCTCTGGGACCCAGATACCACCATGATTTAAGCAAAGAACTACCCTGGTGAATTTAAGGGTAAGTGGTGGAATACTTGTTCCCTGCCTCACATGCTTCCATTTGCTGAGGACTATATTTCTAAATCAAGTAAGGAGAGCTGTGTTGCACTCTGCAAAATACTAGCAAGTTCTGAAATGAAGTTGAATTTGTCCTTGTGAATACACGTGGAGAATAAAAAATTAAGTATCGTCGGGAAAAGTTAACCTCTCCTGCATTAGGTCCCTCTTGTATATGCCTTATTTTCTAACTTCAAGTAAAGTGATAGTCAGAAGAACTCTTGTTAGAAAATTACAGAAAACTGAACCTCATACCTCTTGTAAAAAAAAAAAAAAGACATCTTGTGGGATTCATCTACCACTGCTAAGACATTCCCAATTCAAATCTTTCTCTATTGTCCCACAAAATCAAATGCTCAGCTATATTTACCATGTCAAAAGAAATCAGTTGAGTTTCTAATATCACAGAACCGAACTAATATTTCTCATGTGTTTATTCATTTTTAGAAGCTGCGCAAGGACTAACAATTGCCTGTGACAACTGTCTGTGAAGAATATTGTTGTCAGAAATTCCAAACTGCCCCAGAGCTGTGGCAGGAAAGTCCAGAGATGATTATTGGGTAATGACATTGGAAATAAAAAAGTATATAGTATTACAGTACTGAGCTATTAGAGTAGGGAATCAATTCAAGGAGACAAGCAAAATTTATATACTTTATTGATTTTAAATTTTACATCCTCTGCTATATGAGTAAATCTTTTGTAGTAATTCTAAAGCTTTGAAACATTGTAAATAACAAGGACTATGGGGAGTTCACAACAGCCATTTTTTTCATATGGAAAGTATATAGCCTTTAATGCATATTAGGAGAAATTGGGGTAATGAAATACCTTAAAGCTAACTTAAGTCAGGGCTAGTGTAGGGTTTTTTTTTTTTGGTCTCCAAAGAGTAAGCCTGTATCAGGTAGTGAAGTAATTCCAGGTAGCATTGTACTTAAGGAAAAGCGTAATTAAATTGATCCTATTGTATTACATAAATCCAACATATCCTGTGTAAACTCAGAAACAGGTGGCTCTTTGTAAAAAGTAGCTGGCTATTAACCAACAGAAGTAAAAATTTTCTCACACAAAAACAAATACACGGGAGGAAAACCTTGAAACAATGGTTGACTCAGGATTCTATAATCAAAAAGCAAATCGAATACGAAATCACCCCTGCAGGCTTCAATGTACCCAAATCCAGAGCCCGACATGGGGCAGTGGGTGAGCCTGTTTCCAGACAGGCATTTGAGTAAGCCAGTCAGGTTCCTAGGGCCTGCAACCTTTATTAAAAATAATTGCAGGCTGGGTAATTTATAATTTTCAATCATATATATAATATAGAAAATGACAGACATGGGGGGAGTTTTATATTTTTATTGCAGCGAGCCTGACTGACACTTCAGAAAACGTTTTGACACATTCAAGTGTGAGCAACAAATCTGTCCACTGGTTCATAAGCCAAATGTTTACTTAAAGAAGCCTACCCCAATAAATGGGGATCAAAATCCCAAGTGCTTAAGTCCATAAAATTCCCTACAGTGAACTAGTACCAACAGAACACATTCTGACCTTCTTAAGATGAGTGAAGATTTTCAAATAAATATATCCTGCTTATACCATTTTTTAAATCTATACGCTATTTTTTTTAATTTTGAGAAGCCACACGTGCACCATTCCTAGATTTAAACTTGTGTGACTATAAGAGTGAGTGCAGCAATCAGGTAACTAAAGCCAAATACTTTGTGCAATTTTAACTTCTGTTAACTCAGAGCACATCCAGTGTACTCATTTGGAAGCTCTACTGGCTACAAAGTTTGAGTTTTTTTTCTTTGTGGCACTCCTCACCCACATGCACAGCCATAGAAAATCATGATTCTTCACCTAGGAATCAATGGTGATTCCAAAACACATCATATTCAGATGAAAGAAAAGTCTTCATATTTATTCAAAAGGGACAAGAGTTCTGTATTTCTTGAGGTTTCTAAAGTGAGCTATTGAGAATGGAAATCAAAATCCTTATAACTCTTAACACTTAATATTTGGGCAATGAGTCATTACAGTGTCTTAAAATGGGAAACCTTCTCAAAACTGGGTATTTCTAACCAACCCACCAGCATAGGCAACCTCTGTGTGTTGGGAGACGGGGAAGGGGCACTCCTGTGGGGGCGGGAAATGAGTAGGAATTGTAGGGGAGAAAAGGAAAGGAAAGAAATCTAACTCAAGGACCTTGAAAAGTTAATTTGGAAACTTTTGTTAGTGACTTTGGACTTCATTAAACTCCATGCATCACTATAGCAGCATGATCTCAACAGTTTGAAAGGTATTTGTCATCAGCGAAAGAAAAACATTATTTTTAAAGGAGTAAAAAGATTGATGCATCACCGCAGACCACTTAAGCCCCACGCAGGTTCAGTCTTTAGTATTAATCTAAACGTGATGGCTTTTGCATACGGCGCATAATTAAACATTTTCTTTTCAGAGCTTTATAGAATCCCCATATGTTTTTAATGGCATCATCTGAATGTTTTTCTTAATAATTCTGGCAGCCTGCTCCTGAATCGAGTTTGTTTTTTGTTCCTAATATCTTTTCTACAGAGGCTGCATTGTGCCAGAGACTGAATAAAGCTCTGAGAGCCGCATTGTCAAGGAAGACACATACTCACAGACTCATACACGCTCACACTCTTGCTTTCTCCTCCCCCCCCCAACTTGCAGGCGGCATTGCCACAGACGCAGGGCAAAGATGTGTGAGAGAGGGCAAGGAAAGAGCACAGGGCTCTGTGCCACAGCCTCACTCTACCATGTAGCGTGGTCCCTTTCACTTCCCTAGTAGGACTTTGCTAGCTCATGTCATGTGTCTACCTCTCCTTCTGCGTGTCTGTGTGTCAATGCATGTCTGGTGCTCGTATTTAGGTGTATTCATACCGATGGGGCAGCTGCGATATATGATCTGCCCGACACTGGGGCTGGACATACCCTAATTTGCTGACTCAATACCTACCGCCTCATATGAACAACTTTCTCCTTTTGAGCAGTGGTCCATTTTTTGAACCAAACCCCTTCAGACATGACCCATAAAACTGAAATAATGAAATGTTCGCCATTTGGCTTAGTCAGCCACATTTTGAGCTGTAAATCAGATTTACTTCCATTTCAGGTGGTATAAATGCAACCCGGTGATCAAGCATACATCCAGGAGGGAACATCGGGATACAATAATAATCTGCAATTATAATATCCATGTCTACCCGGGACTACTGCCCATGGCCCCAAATATAGCCTGTAAGAGCCTCTACTTGAAGAATAAGTCATTCAAAAAGCAGAATGTACACCAGTGTTGTTCAAACATAGCCTTGAATTTGCTTCATCCCAATATAAATTTAAATTCTGGAAATTGACAAAGACAATAAATAACTCACATTCGAATCACAAGTCTCCTTTAGATTGAGTGTTTGAACTCAGATCCAAGTTTCAAATTGTAATATTTTTTTTAAGTGTTCTCACACTCTTTCCGTATTTGTCATCTTGAAATCTGATGATGTGATGAACAAAATGGAAATGGTAACCAAAACGGCTTCCTTATGCGATTTTACTCATTGAACTTCATTTATTTACAGATGGCCAAGTGGCTAGGAAGGCATCTGAAGCCGTTCTATTATTAAGAACTGAACTTTATCAAAAATTTCAAAGACCTGGTTTGTATTTCAGAATTCCGCAGATGATGTGCCTTAAATAGAAACAACCACCCTGGAAAGTCTTAGAACATATGCAGGCCAACAGGGGCAGAAACAAATTACCCAGGAATGGGAATGCTCTTGTTCCCACTGGTACTTTCTAACATTTGCTGTTGAAACTTGACGGACACAAGACAATCTCTAATAGCCTCTCTTTTTGATGATTCCCAGGAAACAAAAATAATTTTTTTTAAAAAGCCCAAACCTTAATTTTTCTTCCATCTGAATTGCTGTAGGTGAATTTATAATATGGTAAATACAATGAAAAAGAACACTCTGGAAATGAAGTGACTGAATAAAAATAAAAAATAAGGTTTCAAAAAAATTGAGTGGACTTTCTTCCTTATCCAGACACCATTTCAAAGGCTCATCTCCTAGCCCTGGTCAAAAGAAGGAGCTGCCAGAGAACCAAAACTACAGGGTCTAATAAGCTCATGGTCCAGTGGAAGCTGCCACATCAAGTCTCCTATGGGGCATCCATACAACTATACAACCTTGGCTAAAATCAAAAAGATACTTCTTTTTTTTTTTTAAGATTTTATTTATTTATTTGACAGAGAGAGAGAGAGACAGCGAGAGAGGGAACATAAGCGGGGGAGTGGGAGAGGGAGAAGCAGGCTTCCCGCTGAGCAGGGAGCCTGATGCGGGGCTCAATCCCAGGACCCCGGGATCATGACCTGAGCCGAAGGCAGACACTTAACGGCTGAGCCAACCAGGTGCCCCAAAAAGATACTTCTTATAAAGCTGTGAGTCACAAACACCAGCTGGACAATGACACTTCCATCTAAAATCCGATTAAGGGACTTTCCTTATCCTTCAGAGAAAAATAGCTTGGTGGTGTCTCCACATTTGAAACAACCCTCTCCCCAACTTGATAATAACTGCCAAAGCTTCCCACATCCAGATCCCAGAGCATTGACCATCACAAATTTAATCCATAGAAGCTGAAGTGATGGTCTGCCAGAGTCTCTCCTCTTTCCCAGCATTTGAAAATCAATTGGTGCAGATGACCCCCACTTGTAGGTCTGAGAACAATTCTTGATCCAAACAATGAGGAATTTTAAGAGTCCTACGCTGGTAGCTAGCAGTGACTTTTCCTTGGGTTTTAGAAGCTGAATACTAGCCTTCCCAATTAGAAGGGGGGGAAGTCCTCAGCCTTATGCCCTAAGTTGGATAACTAGATACCCGTTTTTGTACTTGCCCAGTACCCAAGTTTCTCAGGGACCAAGACCAGCTGTATCCTGTCTTCCTGCATGCAAACATTGGTGGGTACCACCTGATGTCAGGAACTGTGCCAAACACTGGGGAGAAGAATGAGAATAAATAGGGCACAGTCCCTGCTCTGAAAAAAAAAAAAAAAAAAAACTCATGGTAGAGAGAATAGAGATATATTTCAAGTACACTACAAGATGTTCTAATAGAGGAGAAACAAACCGATAGGGAGAACAAAGGTAGAGATTGATAACTAAGCTGGGGTAGAACCAAGAATATTTCACAGAAGAGGTAACATCGAGGTGGCACTTAAAGGTATTCAAGTGGTAGAAAAGGCAGAGGGACAGAAAGAAATGCAAGAGAGGCATTCTAAGGAGGCAGCACAGCACTTATAAAGGCGGACCAGTGGTTCTCAACCTTCCATGTTCAAAGTAATCACCTGGGGGTGTTTCTTAAGATGCAAATTGCTGGTCCTCACTCTCAGATTCTGGTTCTGTTGGTCTAACATGGAGATCAGAAGTTTGGATCTTTAACGAGCAGGGAGATCTGAGGTCACACACTGAAAAACTGCTGACCAGGGTCACAAAGGTGCATGGTGTTTGAGGAATGAGAAGAAATTCACTATGAACAGAGCATGGACTGCAAGGTGGTGGGTGGGCTGATACATCAGAGAGAGATTGTCAAGACTTCTAGGCACCTGTGAAGCCCTCAAAATGAGATTCTGAGGAGCTTCAGATACCAAGAGCCACCATCAGAGCTGCACAGCGCTGGATCCCGTCTCTACAGCTGTGACCTCTTGGGTGTCCAGAGCTCAGCAGCAGGGATAGGGGGATGAAGACTGGCCTGAGCCCAGACAGCCCACCGTCCTGGACCCAACTCTGCCACTTACTATGTCCTCTTGGCAAGTTATTTAACCATCGTGGGCCTCAGTTTTTCCTCTGCAAAATGGGAATAACAGCACCAAAATGTCAAGGTTGTTCTAAAGATTAAATGGTAGGGTACACATCTATCTCATGTAACATCTATCTCGGTACCTTACACAAAGTATTTGTAATAATAAAAATTCAATTACAATATCTAGCATTTACTGAAAAAGGCAAATAGAGAGAGAGAGAGAGAGAGAGAAAGAAGAGTTCAAATTTAGAGAGTCAGAGTTTGCCAGCATGAAGAAGATGTAGAATTTCCCCATGACTGAGTCTTCCCTGCAGGTTACCAGACCATCCCTAAAAATCACCTGTCTGCCAGCACTTCAGATCCCCCAGACTTGTTCTCCCATTTTCTGGGTCCCATCTCAGATCTCCAGCCTCTTTTTCAAATTGGATGCTCCCTGATCTGGCAGCGTTTACATGCCACTGTCACCACCGGCAAACCTGACCATTTTTCACAGGCTCTATCACTCCTCATCACACATATTCCCAAGACTCTCCCAGTGCTGCGGTCATTATTTATGAGGATTGGCACTGTGCCTGAGAACAATTAATTTATCTGCCAAAGATACACTTAACTGACGGTCTCATGAGGTTTCCGATCTCTACCGCAGAAGCGAGCCAAAGCAGAGAGAGAGCATCCCTGATACTGGATGTGGATAACTTTATCTTAAATCCTTGTCTCCTCGTTATATCAACAATAGTTTGATTCTAAGTTTCAAGGACACTGTGGAATTCCAAGACATTTTCCTCTACCTTGTGTCATTTGACCCTCTCCATAACCTCTGAGAGAGGCAAGACTCTCCTCCCATTTGACAGATGTGAAAATACTGAGCTTCAGAGAAATTAGGTGCTTAGTCACATGGCCACTGATCTACAGACTTGAACCCAGGCCTCCTGGTTCCTGATACCATGTGTCCCCCATTATTCTGTGTGCACCACCTCTCACTTTCTGCTTACTTTGACCTTCATCCAGAGAGCTACTAAATGTTCATGGGTCCAACCCTTCCACATACAAGTTTTGGATCACATGAAAATAAAGCCCATATAGCAGTACAGCCTAACAAGGAGTTGTATCGATCTACTTAAGAAGAGGTCATTAATTCTAAAGACACTGAAGAACTGACTGGGTTCCATTCTGTACCAACTGGGAGGGGATGTGGAGCCACAGCTCGTCATCATGGTAGAGCAGAAAGAACAAGTTTTGGATCAGAAGGACCTAAGGTCACGATCCTAACTCTGCCATTCAGCTGGTCACACGATCTTGAGCACATTCTTGAAATCCTGAGTCTGACTGTTTCCATCCTTAAAATGGGGATGATCCTCTCTAAACTCAAGCATGATTGCACAACAACGAATACCACAAGTCTAGCTCAGGAATCACATAGAGGCCCTGGCAACCGTTCGCCCACTTCCCCTAGAGAGATGTTATAAACTTTAATGTGCATGAGAGCTTGTTAAAACCCAGTGTGCTGAGGTACCCCATCCTCTACATTTCTGATTCAGCAGGTCTAGAGTGAAACCTGAGAATGCATTCCTAACAAGTTCCCCCCAGGCGAGGCTAATGCTGATGCTCCTGGGTCTAGGGACCACAATTGGAGAACCACTCCTCTCAGGACAAACAAGAGTCAAAGGGACATGGAGGCAGAAGTCACCAGATAAAAATCTGTATCTTAGAATGGCCATGCCAAGCCCCTAGATGTTGATCACCAACTCCCAAGCAAAGCCAGCTAGAAAAACAGAAGGTCAAAGACAGCCATAATCCTGACCCATTCATGGACTCAATGTCATGGACTAATTAGAGTCAGATGACCCTGAGCTAAGTAAGCACTTTGTCTAAAACTCCTTGCGATTACTGTCTTTTCAATTAAAAACTTTCAGAAATTCCTACACACAGATCTCCCATCTCCCCTTCTAGAAACCTTGCTGACTTATGAACAGTCCCTGAAAGTCCCCGAGAGCAACCGGGCAGTGCTTTTGAGATGCAGTATCACAGTCCAATTGAGGGTATTCAACCAAACACCCAGGCACCCTCAATGTGGTTTCTGTATTTCTGGTACCTCAGTCACTCCACTACCCTCCCCCCGCCCCCCCACACACACACCCTGCATAGCACATAATTCGCAGAATCTGAGGGTCTATCAGGAGTGCAATTAGGGCACTCATTTAAGAAGTGCACCAGCAACAGCTCATTTTTACACATAAACTTTTTTCTTAAAGGGAGTGTTGCTTCTTGAAAGGAATAAAATAACAACAACAAAACCCCAGAAAATACATGAGTGCTATTTTATGAAGGTGATGTAGACAGTATATTCTCTTTTGTTTCCAGATATGAAGAATACATAAATATGTGATGAACAGTCACTGGCATATATATCTTTCTGTTCTTGCAAAGAAATTTGTAATATATCTCTACTTTGCTGCAGCCGGATGCCACTGAGTCATCACTTCTTACTGTATTATCCAGTGTTCCGCTCTGTTGGAATATTAAGCAGCCACCAGATTCCAAACTTTGCATTTCCTCACATTTGGCTCTTCCCTGATCAAGCTTTGTTCCTCTGTGATTATATATATATCAGACCCGGGAATCAACTTTCTTTGTTTTATCAAGACCTGGTGTGTAGTGATTCTGATTTATCATTTTTACAACAGTCTCTTCCCTGCGGGCTCCAGGTCGCAATGGTGGCATTGCTACGATTTATGGTGGGGATTGTTGACGGAAAATGTACGCTCTTTTTGATTTCGCTTCTTCCCAACACCTGGTTCTTATTTGCTCAACTCTAGCTTCTGCCATTTTAAGCACTATTTACCATTTGCTGAAATGCTTTGGTTTATTTGTTGGCGATGAGTAAGGTAGAGGATGGATTTTTCTGGCTTTCTTTGTTACATTTTCTCAGGTTGTTAGGAACCTGGAGTTCCTATGCATTTCTCATTTGTGTCTCCTTATCTGCCACAACATACTAGTTCTCTCGGAAAGAAAAAGAAAAAAAAATGTAGGCTGGTTAGCTTCTTCAAGGAGGTTTTCGAATTCTCTGAGGCTCACACTGTAGGTGGTCACCTCCCTTTCCAACCTGGATCCATTATTTATTACTTAGTGAAGGCTCCTCTCTCTCTGAGTCCCAGAGCAAGGCTAATTTTTCTTTAGAGTCTGAGAACGCTTCAGAATAACTTGGCAAAAGGTACAGCTTTAGAAATCTGTTAGGAATCCATTTGCCAATACTGAAGGTAACTTTAAAAGGTGGAGATGGAAGAAACAGAGATGCTCCCACCGGAGAAATGTTTGATTTGCAGGCTGGTGCTTGGGTCTTCTCTCCAAAGCTAATCGCAAACAACCAAGACTCTTTTTTCCACCAGAAACTGAAAACACCCAGAGTGTTTTCTCTTTTTTTCCTTTTCCCTAACGCACCCAGCAGAGTGCGAGGCATTGAGAATGCCTTGTCGATATTGATTTCTACCGCCATGTTTAACTAGGGTTTCCTTGGTTAATCTATATACTTTTCTAAGAGGTCGGGTAGTTCGGGGTTTCATTTAAATGGGGCTAATACTTAATGTCCCCTCTGCCTACCCCTCTGCTTATTCCCCAAGAACCGCCTGCTACCTCAGGAGGGTACGTATGAAGAAAATACCCTATCTGATTTGAGCCACTATCAGCCTGAACCCTAACTAATGCATGTCCACATCCCCACCTCACAAAGTCCCACTGAGTACATAGAAACTTTCCACGGGAGGCAGACATGAAAGAGATACATAGCGTAGGCCCTGAGTCTCAAGCATCTAGGTACCATCATGGCCCCCTAAAGATACACCAGAGCAAAGACTCATCACAAAGGCCTTCCTCTATCTCTTCATGAAACATACCCCTACCCTGGCCTGTAGCACCCTATTCCCCTTCCCTATTTTAGTTTCCTCCACAGCATTAACCACCACATAACATAGATCCATTCTTTTATATATGGCCCATCCCATCTGAATTATAATCTCACTGGGGGAAGGACTGTGTCTGCTTTGGTCATGGCTTTATCCCCAGTTCCTGACAGAGCCTGCTATGCAATAGGTACTCGATAAGAATTGCTTGAATAAATGAATGGAGAATGAACAACTTTAAACAGCTGTAGCTATGTGACCCTGGGCAAGTTACTTAACTTCTCTGGGTCCCATGATACTAGTATACAATAGGGTTGTTGCAAGAATTAAAAGAGAATACATGTCAAATACAGAGACTACGTCCCAGTACCAGTAAAGGCCCAAATACAATGGTGAGAGTTGTAAGCACTACAGTACTCATTATATGCAGGCCCTGGGCTATACACTGTTATTTCATTCGGTAATGGCCCATGTGTTCAGAACTACCCACCTTCTGGTACAATGGGAATTCTGGTTCAGCCATTATACAGCTCTTGCCTTATTCTGGTCCTCTTTCTGGAATTTCCCATGAAAAGCCAGACTGCAATTTCCTGAGGTAGGACAAACCCCAACCCTCTCTAGTGAAATGCAGACCAGGAGCTGCTAGAACTGGTCTTACCTTTGATAAGGAAAGACAAAATAGTATTTATTTTAGGATTAGTATCATGTCTGGTGTAAGAGTTACTGGGTTTAGAGTTATTTGGTCTTATTTGCTAAACATTTTTATTATTTTTTTCTTTTAGCATGCCTTTAAGATCATCAACGGCCTCTCAACCACAATAACGTGGGAGGAGAGTCAACTTGCTCCTTCTTCTAGGGCTTTCCATAGAAACTGCCACTGCCTCTCCCTGATAGAAGCATCTAGAATGATTCCTGAACAGTACAAGCAGACTGGGCTGACCCATACACTCTGGAACAAAGCCATGTCCAACACCCAGCTAGGTAGTGAGATCTCTTCCCAAAAAATGAGTTGAGCTAGGGTTTTGGGGGTAGCAGAAGGGTTTATACACATGTGTTTTTGTGTGCATTTGTTCCCCTAAAGGTACCAGGACAAACTTTCAAAGGGAAAAATCCACACCCAGCTTTGTGATATGGAATTAGCTCCTTCCAACTGATCTTTCAGAGTTGTTGTTCTTGCCCATCCCCATGTTTGAAGCCCTCAGCTCTCTCCAGCTTTCACATCGACCAAACTAGACATTCTCTCAAGGATGACAACCACTGGAGCAGACACAGTGCAAGCAGGGCAAATGTGAATGACTGCTCTATACAGGACCTGTATGCCTCCCATTTGTTACTGCTTTTTTTTTTTTTTTAATATTTATCTATTTGAAAGAGAGGGGGAGAAAGTGCGCACACGTGGCTGCAAGCAGGGGAGGGGCAGAGGGAGAGGGAGAGAGAGTCTTAAGCAGACTCCCTGCTGAGCTCAGAGCCCCATGTGGGCTGAATCTCATGACCCTGACATCATGATCTAAGCAGAAATGCTTAACCAACAGAGCCACCCAGGCACCCCCATTTGTTATTTCTAAGATTATTTTAAAATCTCACGATCCTAAGAGTAAACTATTATTGTTGTTGTTGTCTCCATTTTATAGATGGGGAAACTGAGGCTCTGAGAAGTTGTTGCTAGCACCCAAGGCCCCACAATTATGAGAAGTGAAATGAGGATTCTAATCCAGGTATTTGTAGCTCCATACCTGCTCCACTAGATAGTCCAACTTTTGGCGCCTTATAATTCCTATGTGCAAGACCGTTCACACAAATATTTCTGGAGACCTCAGTACTAAGAATATAAAACAACTGCCCATACTTCACCCTAACCAGGAGAATTATCACCCCACGGGCCACCCTTCAGGACTCATCCAGCCAATGTGCCTGCCGTTATAACTTCATTCTGCAGAAGGCCGGGGAGCCCCCGCCTGTACTTCCAACTTGGGTATTAGCATTAGCAGTGTCTAAATAGAGAGTTTCTGTTTGCATTTTATCATCTACTGGATGGATACTTGGGAATGGGTCAAAACAAACATCTTTGCCTCACAGTGGTCCCCCAAATACATGTCTTCTGATTTTACCAAGACCTGAGCTGATAAGATCAGAGAGATGGGTACATGCAGCCTGAGTTGTAGCCTGAGTCTTGTTGACAAGAGTTCTTGCTAAGTAAGATTTCCCCTCTTAGAAGCTGTCACTATGCTATTAGTGACAGGTGAAAGCTAGTGTATTCTGGTCTGAACAATTCTGAGCCTCAACCTCCTTAACCCTGATTTAATATAAAGGCCAAAACTGGGCATCTTAGCTATACTGATGTAGAACCTTCCGTGGCACATAAAAAAATTAAAACCTATAAGAGGACTTACCAGAGTCAAATCCCATCACAAATGCCTTTTTTTACTTTAAGGACAAAATCAAAAATAAAACTTGAGAGCAAAGATGCCTCAGACGGGGCTGACAGGACTAATAATATAAGATTTAAAGACATGGTCGTTACAGACCTATTTCCATCAGTTTTGTGGTTCTAGAACAATTGCCCCAAAGCCTGTACATGTACAAGCACAGACCTACCAGAGGTTCTCGACTAGGGATGAACGTTTGTGTCATCTCAGGAGCTTTTTAAAAATAAAGAATCCCACATCTGGAAATTCTGACCTAATTGGTCAGAGGTGGAGTCTAGGCTGGTTTTAAAGCACCTCAGGCGATTCTATCCTGCAACCAGGGCTGGCAACACCATTGCTGACAGTTCCCCCACTGAGACTCAGGTACTCCTCTGTCCCTAACTCCGTTGTAACTGCCTCCAGCTGAATAAAACTTCAGATGAATCACCTACTGCCAAATTTGTTGATCGTTTATTCTGCTATGTTCAATCCTTGCCTAACTATTCACTTAATCTCTTCTGATTTGGCTTATAAATGTAATTTTTTTATGACAACTCGAAATCCTCTCAATCCTCTGACATATCAGTTCATTGAATAATCCCTTAAAACATCACACCAGCCTTTTTTGTTCATAAATAGTAGATTAGGAAGACACAGGATTCACTTCTGGCGACTAAATTAAGGCAAGTTACTATAAATTCTACACATTCAATATGTAAAACAGACAGGTTGTAATACTTTATATCTTTGAAATTTTCAGAAAGACTCTAGTATAACACCATCTGGATTGGAATCACAACTCTGCTGTCAACTGGCTGTGCAACCTTTAGCAAATTATGGTCCCTCTCTGAACTTACACTTATCAGCTATAGAGCAAGGGAAGAAATCAGAGTTGTTGAGTCTAGGATTCTCTTCCAATGTTGAAGAAGTTCTATGATATCAGACTGATAAGCAACTAACTGCTAGTGGGTGCAGTGACGTTAATTAATTTGGTAGTATTTAAAACTCAATTGCGGAGTGCCTGGTGGCTCAGCTGGTTAGGTGTCTGCCTTGGGCTCAGGTAATGATCCTGGAGTCCTGGGATCAAGCCCCGCATTGGGCTTCCTGCTCAGCAGAGAACCTGCCTCTCCCTCCGACTCATGCTCTCTCTCTCTCTCTCTCTCTCAAGTAAATAAAATCTTAACAAAAAATAAAATTAAAATTAAAAAAATAAAACTCAATCGAGGTCTCCTCTCACTACCCCACTGAAAAAGCCCTGTTCAATTTTTGGCCCAAGGAAGAGAAGAACCGAACTGGAGGCTACATTTTATAACCAGGGAAGAGTAGCTATGGCTGCTCCTTTGAAACAGACAAATATATTCTATAAATGTATTTACACCATGGAGAAGACTCAAGTCTGGTAAATTAGACTTTTGTTTCAGAATTTGCATCTTCCCTGAAGGAAATACTTGAGAGAATCACAAAAGCCCTGAAATGGAGGCTACCCTGAAGAACCATTTCATTTATTCCTCTATAACCCCTTCATTTATTCTACGCATTCCTCTATATGCACATAAAACTGTACTGTTCAGGAAAGAACTACAGTATACCTCTCTGTTCCTTATGTTAACAACCCCAACAACCCCTGGTCCAAGGCCCCTTGGCATATTTTTTGAGTCATTTTAACTCAAACCTGTCCAAATTCTGATTGTGCTAGAGACTATTTCAGATGCCTGTGACTGGTTTGCCTGTATATCTTCAGAAGATTTCAGGATACTAAATAGCCCTGATTCCTTTCGCCCTTCCACACAGGATCTCAACTTCTAAAATTCCCACTGAGGGACGCCTGGGTGGCTCAGTCAGTTGAGCATCAGCCTCTGTTCCCCCTGCATGTGCTCTCTCTCTGTCAAATAAATAAATAAAATCTTAAAATAAAATTCCCACTGAACTTCCAATCATGCTACACAAATTATCTCCACCTAGCTCACATTTCAGAGTCTCCTCTGAATTCCAGATCAACTACCTCTTAGATATGTCCTCCTGGGCATCAAATTCAACATGTTCCCACCATTCTGATCCTCTTCCAATAATTTCTTATATTCATGAATGGCACCACCATGCACCCATCTGCACTAACCAGGAAATTAACCCTGCATCCACCTCTTCTTAACTCCATAATCAAACACTCACCAGGATTTCATCCCCTAAAAATGTTGTGAATTCATCCATTTCTCTCTATTTCCGTTATCCCCAGTCCAAAGAGCCATCCACTCTCTTCTAGATACTGGAAGAGCCCCCAACCAATCTCTTCCCCTAGCAACCAGGCTGATCTTTTAGAAACATACCAGATCCTAGCATTTTCCTGCATAAAATCCATCAGTGACTCCTCAGGGCTCTCAGAGGAAAGACTTATGTCCTCAGCAAGGCCTTCAAGGTCCTGCATAACCGAACACCCCCCTCCCCTAACCAGGCTTCACCAGTCACATACTGAGCTGCTGTCCTTCCACCCTGCAGCTTTTTCTTCACCCTTCAGCTTCTTTCTTACCTTCGAGCTTTGCACATACTGTTCCCTCTGCCAGGAATGCTCTCCACCCGCTTCATCCTTCAGAGCTCACCTTCCTCACCTCCCACACTGTTTCTGCTCTATTACGCTCTCACACAGCACTCATCCTGCACCTGTCCTGAATTTCACATCCCAGAACTCTTGGCATGCATTCATTATTTGACTAATTGTGTTGTTAATTATTTCTTATCTAGGGACTACATCTGCATCTGCCTTATTCACTGCTCTGTCACTGGTGCCTAACGCCCAGTGACCTGCACTTGGTAGACATTCTATGTTCTAATAACATTCTGGTAAATGGTGGACTTCTCCTTTCATACACCAGCTTATCCCCTCCCTTCTTTCAGCCCCTCCGGTCACTGCCAAATTTCCTTCAAGACTAGCCTATACTATCTGCCCCAGCTCTGCCCCCATTCACTTGTCAACCCACAAAACTTTGGAGTCCAGGGGCGCCTGGGTGGCTCAGTCGTTAAGCATCTGCCTTCGGCTCAGGTCATGATCCCAGAGTCCTTGGACCGAGTCCCGCATCAGGCTCCCTGCTCAGCCAGGAGCCTGCTTCTCCCTCTCCCGCTCCCCCTGCTTGTGTTCACTCTCTCGCTGTCTCTCTGTCAAATAAATAAATAAAATCTTTAAAAAAAAAAAATTTGGAGTCCAACGAAACCACTGACACCAAAGGTCGCCAGTGAAAGCTGACAATCCGATGAGCTTTTTGTAGATTTACTCCTACTAAACATCTCTGTGACATTGGACAGGATGGGCAATTCCCTCCTGTTTCCTTTATGCAAAAAAGAAAATGCAATGAGTAGCTTCTCGGCTCCCAGCTCTGTGATTAGAACAGGATCCATTCTCTCAATGCACTCAGTGGGTTAGTCAAATCAATGATCACAAATGTGCAACCAAAGCTCTGTAAGTGCTAAGAAGGCAAAACAAAGAGCTAGAAGAGTATGAAAGGTGGGGCCTCTGAAATTGCCCTGCTCTTTTCTCTGATGAGCTCTTTGTACTCCCTCAGCTCAGGTAATGCAGCCCTCTGCGTGTCCCCGTAAGGTTGTCGGCAAGGCAAGGTTTCCATCTTATCACACTGCACTTCTCATGTATGCTCTCTCTCTCTTTCCTGTGCTCGGGGCCAAGAACTCCTAAATCTGTATCTTCAGGCCTAGTTTTCCAACCATTTCTTGGATATCTCCTGGATGTTGCCCCCGGCACCTACAACGGAGCATTCCAAAACAAATTAAATGGCTTTCCCCAGCCCTTCTTCTGCTATTGTTTCTCTCACCAGTCACCTGAACTAGAAAGCAAACCCCCCTGAGAAGTTTCTCTCCCTTCCCCTCACCTCCTCAGCAAGCAAGGAGTCGTCCCAATTCTGTCTCCTAAGCATCTTGTAATTGGACCTGTTGTCCACGCCCAGTGCCATGACTTGTGTGCAGACGCTCGTCACCAGCTCCTGCATTATTGCCATGGCCTTCTCCCTGGACCCCTTCTTCCACGCTTCCCCTACTCTGAGCGTTTGCTTTGCTGCCACCCACATTTAATGTGAGCATGTTACTGCCCTGTTTAAAAGCCTCCAGTGCCTTTAAGATAGAGTCCCCATTCATGAGCTTCATAATCAGATAGTACTACTTCTCCTGTCTTAGTCTTTTCATTCATTCTTCCTCCAAATAGTCACTGAATACCTAGCATATAGCAAGCACTACTTTAGGTTCTGGAGATGAAGCAGAAAACACAGCTCTGTCTTCATCAAGTCCCACAATCAAGTACTGCAATACACCTCACACATATCACACACACACAAATACACACACACATGCACACACCTGTCCTCTAGCAACTTGAAATCTCTCATCATCTTCTAGATGACCCATGTTTGTTCAGGTTTTTATATGTAATACCTCTACTGGCTGAAAGACTCTTTCCTTCCTCTTGGACATATTTGCACTCCCTGTAGACTCAACATTCAAATCTAACCTCTATGGAGCCTGCGGGAATTCCTCAGAGCGAGCCACACTCCATTCTCTGTGTGTCAAACCACTTTGAACACATCTCCACATGTACTTCCTTTTTCCCTGTCTGTCCCCTCACTAAACGGTCAGCCCTTCAAGAGCAGAATAGCATCTTTTCCCAGTGCCCATCCTCAATACATTTTTTGCTCATCATATGCATTGAAAAATGAATGAACAAATATGATCCACTACGTCTTTTAGAGGAGGAGGAGTGATCCACAAACTATACTGTGCCTTCGAATTAGTTGAGGACCTTGTTAAAACACCCGTTCTGATTCATTAGGTCTAGGGTGAGGCCCAAGCATCCATGTTTCTAACCTACTCCCAGGGAATGCTGATGCGGCCAGCCTAGGGACCACACTTGGAGGCGCGAGGCTTTAGAACTTAGGGATGGGGAAACCTAGAAACTGAAGTTGGTTGGAAACTAGTTCAGTGGAAATTAAACACACACAAGATAGTTTTGCTTCCCATCTTGTCTATCAAATCTGCATGACATCTTGACAGCAACCAGCTTCCTGAAATACTGGAGAGAAACACCGTTGTTGTAGCCCTTGCCGAGTGAGACAGCCCACTCTGCGCTCTGCAGATCCTCCGGGAAGCCCCAGCTGAGCTCACTCACCGGCTTCTGCTTGTTGCAAAAGCCCAAAGCCTGTCTTTGTTTCCAACTCTGCAGATGGCTCGAATGTGTTCCCTTGTCATGTCTAGCATGGACACAGGCCCCCAGACTTCCCTGCCAAGAGTCAGTGGCAAAGGACAGCTCAGTTCCTCTTGCACTGTCCCTTTCCTAAGGCAACAGCCCTGGCTGCCATTCAGGCCCTCACTTTGCAAGCTGTCCTGCCCCCTTGATAGGAGGCTTGGCAGTGGCTCGCTGCTTGCTGCTCGGCCTGGCCAGCACACCTCTCCTCGGCCCGCTGCCTCTGCACTCTGCCAGTAGCCTGCAAGGACTCACAGGAGCCGTCTGAAAGGCGATCCTAGTTTTAGTTACAATTTTTCCTACCCACAGAATTCTGAGATGCTACTGGGGATTTACAAGTTGTTTTAAGGCTGTTTTAAAGATAAACCTATGGTATTTACATAGATATATGGGCCTGTGTAAAGGACTGTGTGGTTCTTTACAAAAGATGCAGTATAAATGTTCTTGTATTACTAGAAGGATTATATAAAAGATGTTAAAACATATTTCAACCAAGCGGCGGTATGGATGGCCACAGAATATAATGCATCCATTGTCAAGAAATCCCCACCAGAGACCTCTCAAATCTTTCATTGATTGAGTTGTGCTGGACTTGAAGCACACTGAAAATTTTCCAAATGGTAAAATATTAAATACACTCTTTTTAAAAAATATTTACCAGTTAAACACTAAAGTACTGTAACTGGCTGACCTTTCACAGCAGCTTTGTTCTACTTTTCCAAAAGCAGCCAGAAAGGGATTGTTTTCTTTTAATGCTTTGTTTTGTCTTTCAGAAAAAAAGAACCAACTTATTTTGAGCATACTACTCCCCACCCCCCTCCGTCTATGCAATAACATCATAATGGCAGAATAATCACTGTAAACAATACCCTGGGGATTTAGTTGGCTACAGCAGGGGACTTTAAGAGCCAATTTCAGTGCTTTTCTTAACTACATCATTGCATTTTTGTCTGCTAGTGGATAAGAAGAGTCTCCTTTTAGAGCAGGTTGATGGAAAGTGCTAATTGTTGACACATTAGCTAATTGTTATGATTAGCCCCTGACTTTTTTTTATTCTAAAAGTCAAGATCTCAACTGTGAAGTATGAAGATGCTTTATTACAACAATGCTATGAAAACATTCAAACAATGAGAGGCTAATCTTCAGAAGCATTCAATCCGGTGGCAACTGGACAGCCATGCCTTTAAAGAACAGACAACCATCAGGAAAAAAAAATATCCTAACTGCGGCATCCACCCAATATTTCAGACCTAAGTGTTCTGGGTTATCATGAACAATCTGTTTTTACAAATTCACTATGTCTTTGGAAAGTTGAAGTAACTCCAAACCAAATAAACCATGTGCAAGCCATAATGGTCCACTGACAATTGAGGCGCTTGGAATTCATGAGAGTGTGAACCTATAAGGTACCACACTTCATTGTTGCTCTGTTTTCTGAACACCAACATGGGGTATTTGAAATCAGGCTCATTCTCAGCTATAGTTCAGCTTGGGAAAACAACTAGGTATGAATCCTAAAATGTGCATGTTCATTAATATTTAAAGAAAAGGAGGGAGAGGAAATCAAGTAGAGAGAAAAAGTAGCAAGAATCCCAATTGCAGGGTTCAATTTTTGGCTCTGGCCACTGAATGAGTCATTATTCTGTGCCTCATCTAGCTGACTTGTAAATGTAAACAAAGATTTACTATTTGCTATAGGAATTACCTGGCTTCATATACATATATGATTTGACTGAATTTCAATTCGTAAAAACTCAGATACATATTAAAATCAATGCACGACCGTATCCTGGTGTTCATTTTATAGTTTAACAAATGGAGAAAATACAATCTTCTTAAATTATTCTGATTTATAATCCTCCCTAAGTAACATAATTAAGTTTTACTACCCATCCACTGGTCAATATCTTGATATTTTCTTCCTTCAGTGTTACTCGTTTTAAACTTTAAGTATCTGCATCCTTAAAAAAAATAATTAAAAAAAAAGATATGTTTTAAACAACCTACACTTCGTTTATACACAGTTTGACTATTTTGAGTAAGTTGACTGGTTACTAACTAGTTAACCCATTTAGAGTTGTTTACAAGATTAAATGTGATAATAACTTAATGTGGCTAAAGCAATGCTTGGCACATAGTAAGCACCTAATAAATGTTAGCTGCCATCAGCAGCGGCATCGAAGTGACAAGTAAGTGGCCAAATAGTCAGACTTGCATTTATAAAAAATGGTATAGATTCCCAGTTTAACCTAAGGTGTAACACAGCACTGTACAGGAAAGAAAGTATTATTAGTAGCTACTAAATGTTTTTGGTACATGTGGCAAGTCAACACTTGACCAAATACCTATTACACAGTAGGTTCTCTGCTACATGGCTTGTATTAGGGCTCTGTCTACGTATACAAACTGAGCTGAAGTTAAAAAAGAAAAAAACAAAACAAAACAAAAAACTCTAGTCTCTCCTCAATTTAAATGCCCCCAGGGTAGAATCTTTAGATCCTAAAGGGAAAATAAGTTTAGAAAAAACAAAGGCAAGAGGGAAATCTCAGAAAATACATATATGCAGCCCTTATAAAGGTCTGCCTTTACTAAACAAACACAAATTAAAACAGTACACAAAACCGAGAGTGTAACAACAAAATCTTTCTATCATACATTTATATTAATTCAATGAACAATAAATTTCTCTTTCTCCCTGTTCGGATCTTTTCAGGTTCTTTCTGCTGTGCAATTTCAACCAGGTGATTCCAATTTGACTTTGCATTGTTGCAAAGATCATAACGAGAAGCCATGGTTTTCTTTTTCCGGTTCTCCATCCAACATGAGTGTCGTCTGCCTGAGACTCTGTACTGACTGCCGAATCAAATCATGCCAGAGGCCCAGCCTGAGACGGCCTCCTTCATTTTCCCCCACGCAAATCTCCCACCCACTTCCATGCCCCAGCTTCGTCTCCCCTGGATTTCATCACAATCCCACCTCCTGCTCTACAAAACACTTTTTTCCCCCAATCTCCTATTTTTCTTTTTTAAGTTATCCCAATAGGAATGATTTGAAATTTACATATACATGGACATCAAAATCCTCACCATGGTAAAAATGTGTTTAAAAGTAAAGCTTCAGGGAGTCTGGGTGGCTCAGTCGGTTAAGCGGCTGCCTTTGGCTCAGGTGATGATCCCAGTGTCCTGGGATCCAGCCAGGCCCCGCATCAGGCTCCGTGCTCAGCATGGAGCCTGCTTCTCCCTCTCCCTCTGCCTGCCTGTCTGCCTACTTGTGATCTCTCTCTCTTTCTGTCAAATAAATAAATAAAATCTTTAAAAAAAAAAAAGTAAAGTTTCATGTGAAGAGAGCTCTAGGTTTAGGTGGGTAGAATAAATGAAGTTATTATTTTAAAGGAAAATGCATTATTGAATTGAGCCAGTAACTTATTTTCCAGTTGAATTCAACTTGTTTTCCTACCAAAATACAGATTTGTACTTTCACATGTATCATTGCTATAATGCTTTTATTTCTAGTTCTTTTAAAATGTTACATACAAGAACCTACCTATAATATCACTGTATACACTCCTGCATTGGGGGGAATTCCCATCCATCCATCAATTTATTTTAAGTAAGAATAACACAGGAATGAAATCCCTGAATATTTTAACATGTTCCCTGAAAACATAGTAATGACTTTACAACATGACTATAAAATACACAATTTTCTACAAATGTGCGAGTATGTGCTAGGTAGAAGGGCTATCTAAAAACACATATTATCTCCTATGTCAACCTCCTTCATCTACTATATGAGGAAAGGAAAACTGGAAGTAGTGAGACTTCTGCAATGTACACATCAGCCGGTGGCAGACCTATACAGTTTGTCCACATCATACCTTTCATGGAAAGAATAATAATATATGGCGCTGGCCACCTCAAGACCCAGCTCTCTTGATGGTGTGTTGGACTGTATCCAAACACCCCAGACACGAGACAAATTATTACAAACCAGACATTAAGTATTCTATTTCACCATCTCCATATTTGAAAACAAGAAGAAAGAAAGAAAAAGAGAAAGAGAAAGAGAGGGGGAGGGAGGAAGGATGGAAGCAAGGAAGGAAGGAAATGACACCATTCAATCTAGGTTGATTATAAAGGGTTTGTAAAAGGTTTCTGGTGTGTCTTACCTTCAAATCTTTAGGTTATGCCCGAAATCCAAAGACTGGTGTCCTTCTAAAAGGAAGGAGAGGGGGATTTGAGACTGAGAGACACAGAGGGAAAGGCCCAGAGGAAAGAGCAGAGGCAGAGATTGGAGGCATGCAGCCCTAAGGCAAGAAACGCCAAGGGCTGCCTGCAGCCAACAGAAGCTGAGAAAGAGGCAGACGACAGATTCTCCCTCAGGGCCTCCAAGAGGGGACCAGCCCGGCAAACACCCCAATTTTGGCCTCCAGAACTATGAGAAAGTAAGTGTCTATTGTTTTAAGCCACCAAGTTTACGGTAATTGGTTATGGCAGTCCTAGGAAACTATGCACTCACAGCCAAGATTTACTTGGGGTTGCTGTGAAGGTCGGATGAGATGATCAGAAGGCACCTAGCACTATGCTCACTTGGTGAAACCTCCTTTATCCCCTCCTCTCCTCTGGGCAGTGAGAATGGGTATGAGGCAGGTTTTCCCCTGCGGCGGATTCAGGCTGGCTATTGATCATTCTTACGGGTCTGGAGCTCCTACCTCATTCCTCCTGCTGGGAAGTGCCACATCCTCCTCCCAAGGACATGTCAGTGCCAGCCTGTCTGGCACAGACTTTTCTTCCTATCTGCTACCTGGCTTCCTTAACATTGCCCTTACCTACCTAAGCTGCTGACAGCAAAAAACGGCTCTCTCTGGAGAGGGCTGGGCTGGGCTGGGCTGGGCAGTAGGACACTGGTTCTCATAGTCCCAGCTCATCACCGTCCCCCTGGTTGATCCCTTCTGTGGCCTGACACATAACCCAAAAGCTTCCACAGATTCAGCAGCCTTCTCCCTTTGGGCTTCTGTCTTTATTTACTATCTTCTTTGAGAGCTCAATACCAACGTATTAACACCTTTCCAATCCAATTTCATTATCTTGTTTTCTTCTTTTAGAGAAAAGAAGATATATATATATATACAATATGTATGTACATATATATCAGTTATTTTTAATTCTTTTTTTTTCATGTTTATTTCCTCTAAAAGATGCATACTCTAATGGAAAGAAAAATAGGGAGCCAGACCCTATTCAAGGCCTACATGGGCCACTAACAATGAGCCGCCATGCCAAAGCAAGAAACAAAAACAAACAAAAAAACAAATGGAAAAAATTACTGTGAAGTGCATTTTGTCATTTGAAAACCTAATCGGAAGTCATTTCTTGCTAAAATTTCACCTTTTTCTCTAGTTAACCAAGTAAGAACACGTGTGCAAGCAGATCCGGCCAGATTGCTTGGCAGTACTCTATTTCCTCCCATTTCCCTAATCTCCCAACTGCAAAGTAAAGCAGCAGATGTATAAATAAATATATATATCATTTATCACATGTCCTATATACCACATACATGTTTCATGTATTTCATATATATACCCCTACCTAACTCATTGGGATGCAATCAATAAACACGACAAAGGCAGAGCATGTTTAATTCCTTGGAAGACAAGCTCTAAAATTTACAGTGGTGTTAAAAGCTTAATTCTCCCCTTTGCAGAAAAGAATAAACCTCCTCCGCCCTCTTCCTTGTTTTTTCCTTGATTCAGGTAAGTAGTGTGATAACTTGAAAGCCATGCTACAGTTACGTGCAAGGGAAAACAGAGAGGCATCCCGTTAGAATGGAGACTTGCAGAAGCAAGACGAGGCAAGGTTTGTATTCTTGCGTGATCGGAGGCAACCTGCAGCATTCAAACCAGAAAGGAAAGGAGAAGAGAGAGCAAGTATGATTAATGAGACATATTTTTATCCCTTGCTCTGCTACAGGTGCTCTTCGAGCAATACAGCATTTGCTCCCCACAATACCACTAAGCAGATGTCATGGTTTCCATTTTACAAACGCACCAACTAAGGCTTAGAAAGCTTAAAGAATGTGAGACATCCATAATTGGGTGACAAATAAATAAAATTGACACCCGCCTCCTTATAACTTCTCTCTTCCACTTTGAGAGGACTCTACAAGAAAGGAGTGAGGAGTGACGGAGAAAACTGGACCTAGCTGTTTATACTTCAGTGACCAAACAGCCTTAGAGAGAGATAGTTTCGTTGTAGGTACAGGAAAAAAGCTTCCTGTGCTGAAATCTGATTACAACACAAGTTAAATCCATTGAAACTTATCCTGATATCAAAAGACAAGCTTTGCATACACCAATTCTGAAAGCTTTGAAACCCTAGTCACGAAGCAGCAGGTGTGGGCTCCATTAAATTGTTCTGGAGGATAAGCACACTCCCCCAGTGCCACAGCTTGCCCAGGATTTTCCATGTTCTCTCTATCCCTCATCTGCTTGAGGCCCACCTAGTGGGGGAGGATAGACCACAGAAAAGATCGCATGTCATTTCTAAGGTGAGCAAAGCCTAAAAGTTTTCCAGCACGGTTTTCCCGAACTAAGCGTTCTCATCAGAATCAATAGCTACTGTGCTGGTACCTTGCCCCTCGTAGGCTTATGAATCCAACCAGTGGATATTGACTGAGGAAGCCCTCTAGGCAGGGCACTGTCTTGAAGCAGATTCAAAGCCAGTGTTAGAAAGAGCTTTTGCCTTTAGAGAGCTTGCAGTCTGGTGGGCAGACACATCCACCCATTAGAAAGCAACGACAATTTCATTCACACCATTCCGACAACAAGTCTGTCAAGAGAGAAGAGAACTCTCTATAGGCTGGAGAGATGGGGGGTTGTGGGAGGGAGGGCTGAACTTGAGAATGACCTCGAAGGCTGAAGGGGATTTGGCTAGGGAGAGAAGTAGAGTGGGGAAGGACAACTGCTACTGAAGACAAAGCATAAAATTAGTGTAGCTTCTGGGATGAGCAGATTAGGAAACATCAAACAAAACCAGTAAATTCAGAGTTGTCGCTACCAAGTCTTTTCCAGGCGGAGATGGCCTGTTTACATCCTGTACTTAACTCACCTCCACCTTAACAGGCTCCTGAGAAGAAAATTTCTGACATGGGACCATTAAAGGCTCACTTTACTTTCCACAAATACATCTGCCTCCTTTCATAGCAGTTTACACAGAGAGTAAACCATCTTTGCTTCAAGATGAAATGTAATTGTCACCCATTTCAGTGAGGTGAAACCGTGGTTGAGGGCTGCTGACAGAGTATGAATATTAGACCTCCTAGTGAAGCAACAGAACCAGACTGTCCCAAGACAAGAAGCTCAAGATGGCTCCCGGTAAATTTCCACCTTTTACCTGGGAAAGTGCCATCTGCTGTCCTTAAGAAATATACATTTCAGTAGGCAATAACCAAACAAAATCCTTGGAAGCCTGCTTCTTAAAGCAGAGATCTGTGGATATAATTATACATACAATTCACCACAGCTCACAAAATTTTATGACTACATAGACCCCGAACCAAAACAACAGAGTAATTCTGTAAAAATGAAAATTTCCACCAGATTCTTGGCATGAAAAATAAATGTAGTCTCTATAAATGAGAGATAGCTTATTTTTCCTTTTTAAATTATGTCTCTAATGGGGTGAAAGGCCACTGTCAGTCATGGGACTAGTTGGCAATTAGTTATACCCAAATCATCCCCCAACTGAGGAGTTTCTTGGTCCTCTACATCTTGGCTCCCTACCCGATGTCCACCTCATCATGCTCCATTCTGCCCTCGGGTCTTGACAGATATAGTACTGAGTAAAAGTCCTCCCCAGAAGTTTGATAGTAGTGGCCAAAAGAGAAAAAAAGTAATAGAAAAGGAGAATAGCCATCTCTACTTTAAAAGGGGGGAGGAGGGTCAACTTTGAAATGTCACAAATTTCTATCAACTCCGGAAAACAGAAACTGTCTCATTTGCTTTGTTTTATACAGTGCCCATCACAGTAGCTGAGACTCAGTCTCTCAAATGTTTGTGAGCAACTCTAAGTCTCTACGATGAATACTATGTCCAAATGATTCCGTTTTCTCCTTCAATTAAATAAGATTGAATTAATCATCAAATATTGTATCCTGGATACTTGGGGATGGTGCAGCCATTTTGGAAAATAGTTCGGCAATTTTTCAAAAAGTTAAACCTACAGTTACTACATGACCCAATTCCACTCTTAGGTACATAGCCAAAAGAACTGAAAATGTATGCCCACGTAAAACTCATTCACAAATGTCCATAGCTGTATTATTCATAATAATCAAAATCATAGAAACAACCTAAGTGCCCATCAACTGACGAATGGATAAACAAAATGAGGTCTACCCATGCAATGGAAAATTATTCAGCCATAAAAAGGAATGAAGTTCTGATATGTCTTTTAAGAATGAACCTTATGGGTATTAAGGAGGGCACATGTTGTAATGAGCACTGGGTGTTATATGCAAACAATGAATCATGGAACACTACATCAAAAACTAATGATGTACTGTATGGTGACTAACATAACATAAAAAAAAAAAAATGAATGAACCTTAAAAGCATCATGCTAAGTAAAAGCAGGTAGACCTACTGCCTGATTCCACATACTATATGGCCAAAAGGCCACTTACTGTATGAGTCCAATTATCTGAAATGTCTAATATAGACAGACAGACAGTCAGTTAGTAGTTGCCAAGAGTTGGGGGAAGGGAGAATGGGGAGTGATTGCTAATGGGAATGGGGCCACTTCTTTGGAGAACTGTATACTTTAAAAGGATGAATTTTGAGATGTGTCAATTTTATCTCCAAAAAATATTTGGCTAACTTCTCAGTGAAGGAACTATAGTTAGGAGTTACGTTCCATTCTTCAGGTGAGATGAAAACTACTGATATTCCATACATCTTTTTTCTTGTCAATAAATATTAGAAATTTACTGGAATTCTTTATATACTTAAAAAAGAAACGTAAACATTCTTTGAGCATTTGTTATATTATGTAATTAATCACATCATAATAGCAATAATAATAATGATGATGACTAACATTTATTAAATGCTTATGATGGCACTATTAAATGCTATCAGTCACTGTCCCAAGTACTTTACAGGTATTAACTCTTAAAAGAGTTAAAGAACAACTCTATAAGGTGAGTCCTATTCTTATCTCTATTTTATACAGAAAACTGAGGCACAGAGGGCTTATCCAAGGTCAATCAGCTAGTTAATTGGGAGCCAGTATCCCAGCCCAGGCAGCCTGGTCCCGAGCTGACACTCGTAATCACCATTCAATTCCATCTTTAACGAAAAGAGGAAAAGGATTAGTGCTAGATGACTCACTGCAGGGCCTAATCTAGAGATTTGGCTAAGTTTTCTCACCTGCAAGCTCTGCAAGCCAGACCTCCTGGTCTGCTTTTCCTGATCACTAAAGGGATGGAATGGGGCAGCACCCTCTCTTCGTCCCCAACCGCTCTAAGTCTCCATGACCCTGTGCCTAAGTCAATGAGAAACCAAGAAATATTCAGATGCAAATGTTCTATAATGAGCATACTGGGTACACCAGGAACTTTGAGCTTAAAATATTTTATAGAAAGCAACTAGAAATTTTAGGATTAAACAGCTGAAAAGGCCTCAGGGACTAAAGGACTGGATTGGCTACTATGCACTTTTTTTTTTTTTTTAATTCAAAAAAAGGAAATTCTGCTAACTCTCCCTTATAATCAAAAAAATCATTCACTGCGTATTTTTTGCTTCCTGGAATTTAATTCCATGATATCTCCTTCAATCCTCAACAAATAAATATTGAAAACCTCCTGTGTGCCAAGCATCTTTCAGGCGCTAAGAACACAGTAAGAAATAAGGCAAAAAAGGGCTCCAGCTCATTTTTGAAGAGGAGGGAAGATAATGATAAGCAAGCCAACAAATCAGTAAACAAAATAATTTCAGATGGTGACAGATGCCAAGAAAATAAGGCAGGGTGACACAATGGTAATGGTTGCTTTAATATCTGATAAAACCTCATCTGTAATGGAGCAAAGATTTTGGTGTATTTCATTCACCTTATCCCAAGTGCCTAGAAGAGCACTCAATACATATGGAATGAGTGGGAGGCTAAATGAATGAATGAATAAACAAACAAATGGTGTTCTCCACATTGTGGCAGAGACTGCTAGCTGATCAGGAAGGCCATTTCTACTCTCTTCTGGGCTCATAGCTCAATTACATGTATTAGTTTGCTAGGGCTCCCATAACAAAATAGCTCAGCTGGATTGCTTAAACAGCAAAAGTTTATTTTCTCACAGTTGTGGAGGCTAAAAGCCCATGATCAAGATGCTGGCAGGCTTGGTTTCTTAAGGCTTCTCGCCTTCGCTTGCAGATGACTACCTTCTTACTGTGTCCTTAAGTGGCCTTTCTTCTGTGCATGCACATCCATGGTGTCTTTGTATGTCCTCATCTCCTCTTCTTATAAAGACACAGAATGAATTAGGGTCTACCCTCACAGCCTCATTTTAACTTAATTATCTCATTAAAAGCCCTCTCTCCAAATACAGTCACATTCTGAGGTACTGGGGATTAGGACTTCAGCATATGAATTGGGGAAGGACATAATTCCATCCAAAAGACGGTATTTTCAGCTTCCTTTGCAGTTTGGTAGGAACTAGTCACAAGGGGCGCCTGGGTGGCTCAGCTGGTTAAGCGACTGCCTTCGGCTCGGGTCATGATCCCGGGGTCCGGGGATCGAGTCCCATGTCGGCTCCCTGCTCAGCAGGGAGTCTGCTTCTCCCTCTGACCCTCTTCCCTCTCGTGCTTTCTATCTCTCATTCTCTCTCTCTCAAATAAATAAACAAAATCTTTAAAAAAAAAAGAAAGAAACTAGTCACAATGGGGCACATGGCTGGCTCAGTCAATACAGCATGGGGCTCCTGATCTAGGGGTCATAAGCTTGCACCCCTTCAAATCTATTTAGTCTTTCTTAATAACCTTCTGTGCTATTCAAGCTAAAGAGTTGTTTTTGTTTTTGTTTTTTACATTTATTTATTTAGGGGCGCCTGGGAGGCTCAGTCAGTTAAACATCTGTCTTCAGCTCAGGTCATGATCCCAGGGTCCTGGGATTGAGTCCCGCATGGTGCTCCCTGCTCGGCAGGGAATCTGCTTCTCTCTCTCTCCCTCTGCCCCCTCCCCACACACTCGATTTATTTATTTATTTTAGAGAGAGAGAGAGAGAGAGAGAGAGAGAGAGAGTGCAAGCGGGGGGGGGGGGGGCATGGGCACAGGGAGAGAGAGAATCCCAAGCAGACTCCGAGCTGAGCACCAAGCCCAACTCGGGGCTTGATCTCACAGCGCATGAGATCATGACCTGAGCTAAAACCAAGAGTCAGACGTTTAACCAACTAAGCCACCCAGGTGCCCCAAGAGTTTTTTTAAAGGTTTCCTCACAGGACTATGACTTTAATCATTTTTTATGCTCCTCTCTTCCTAATTTCTTTACTTTCATCCTAAAATACAGAACCCAAAACCAGAGAGAGGCCTCTTAAAGCAAGTTTTCGCAGTAAAACATTGGCAGATTGAAGCCTTAAACATACTATTTATCATGAGATAATACAAAGACATACAAACCAAAGACTCCCAAAATTCTTAAACCCAGGTTTCAACCTCACAAAAGCTTCACCTTTATGGGCCAACTCGCAATTGCCAACTGCTGCTGTGGTTCATATGCTAAAAATAAGAGGGCACCAAGAAGGAGCTGGCCAGGCCAAAGCTGGGCGGCAGTCCTCCCTGGACCAGGAACAACAAACAAGGTGAAGGAGGTAATGGGGTGGGGGAAGGACCATTCTTCGACGCAGTGATCCCAAGAGCAATGGGAATCCAAAAATAAACATTGGTTGACCCCAGTGCCCTTGAACAAGCATGCAAAGTCACTGAATAACAGAGCCGGCTAATCTACATGCCAATCTAAACTTCTCTTTCTGAGCTGCTAATGCAGGTGGCCAGACCTTTAACTTCTAAGGAAGCTTACCAGAAGAAACGTGATTTTATATCATTGATATCAGTAGCAGATGCATCTGACCAATTCCGACATACCTAATTTTCCTTTAGGAGCCCAGAAATACAACTCAGAGCCTGGGTGGTGAAATAACAATCAGCAGCCTGCCTGTTCCTTCCTTCCTTCCTTCCTTAATTCGTTAGTTCATTCATTCAACATTCTTATTCGTGCCTAAAAGGTGCTGGACACTGTGCTAAGGACTAGAGATACATGAACTAGTAAAATTCCTCTAGGCTTTCACAATCTTGGATTTGGAGGGAGGAACTGAGAAGGAAAGCCCAAATTAAAATGTGGTTAATGTTATGTTGGCATGACGGCAAGTTACTCTAGGAACACAGAGAAGGAAATGATCAAACCCTCGCCAATAGATAAATGGAGGTGAAAATTAAAATAGTGGCAAGACATCTAAATTGTGTGTATTACATAGAATTCATCTACACTTTGTTTTAAAAGAAAGAAGATTTTATCCAAACAGGAGTTTAACAATGTCAAATAACTGCACTGCAGACTCAAAAACACAAGGGGATAAAGCAAGAAATCAGGTCTCGGAGTCAGAGGAGAAGCCCTGCACATCCACATCCACACTGCCCCTCCTGATCTCTTCTCCCGCCTGTGTCCCCAACACTGACTGCAGAATGCAGCCCAGCCACTGCTTGGCTCCACCCTGGAGGACCTGATGGGGGCAAAATTAGGGGGAGGGCTAATGCGCACAGTGGAATAAACCTGAAGACAATGACTATATTGGCTTCCAACCCAGTTTTATTTCCTAAGAAAGAGTCTCTTGAGATTCTGAGGCACCATTTTTCTCTGGTTCCCTCCAGCTTTCCCCAGCTAAATCTGCTCCCAAGATTCTCACTAAAGTGCAAACACACAAACCCCTTAATATGGCCCCACTTCCACTGTATCTGATTCTGGGCTCCATGAATATATGTTCATACCTGTTGGATCACATTTTATAGAAACAATTTATCACTTGTCTCCTCCCAACTACAGAGCCAACATCTTCACCCTGGATGATGTGTACCTATCATCCAGGCACACAAGTTATCATTTTAAATTCAGTGGTACCTGAATGACCTAGGCAAACAGTAGGCTTTTTTAAAAAGAAAATGAAATTAAGGACTAAATCATGAACATCAGTGACCTAAACCATGTATACTTTTTGCTTTTTTTTATATATTTTTACTTGACTTACTTAAAGCAAGTTTCTTTTATAATTGGGAAAATGAGGATGACAGGTATAATTCTTTTTGGTTGGTGAAATAACAAATTCTTCAAACTCTCTTCAGGGAAGTAACCTACCTGGTCTCAGATTGAGCATGTCATGTTCGTGAATGTCTTTTCTCCTTGTCACCTTCCTAAGATGGTCAATTAAAGCTACTAGTACTTTTCCTTATGACAAGGACATGTATCCAGTGGGAACTGGAATGAAGTCAACACATTAATTTCATGTAATTCAGCTGAATGATTTTATTTCCTCCCAAGACTGACTCAGGGCTCACAGCCAATGCACTGTGGTGTGGTGATGAAGTTTTGAATAAGACCCTCCATTGGTCTACGGGAGCTGGGCTAGGACAGATCCTCAAAGGACTTTATTGGAGGTGAACTCAAGGTGAACCAAAGTTCCTATGATGAAAATAGTTCAATCAGATCTCCAGAATCTCTTGAGTCATGGGACAGCTGAACAAAATTAGTGTCATGGAGGGGGCAGCAGTAGCCAGACTCTAAGGTGGCCCTAGTGATCCCTTCCTCCTGGTGTTCACACCCTTGTATAATCCCCTCCCATTAACCAAGCATAGGCAGGACGCAGTGACTCACTTCTAACAAGGAGAGTAAGAAGTGACAGTGTGTGAATCAGAGACAAGGTCATAAAGGGCCGAATATGCCCCCTCCATCACTCCCTCTTGGGGAAGTCGGCTGCCATGGTGTGAGAGGGATGACCATGTGGCAAGGTTCTGAGGGCTGCTGCCAACGGTCTCCTCTGAGGAGCTCCTCTGCTGTTCCCCAGCCTTCTGATGAACTGCAACCCCAGGGTATCCTCTGCACTGCAACCTCATGAGAGACCCTGAGCCAGAACCAGCCTGCTATGTCCCACAGAAACTAGAAAAGATGACAAATACTTGATGTTTTAAGCTGCTAAATTCGGGGGACATTTTGTTACACAGCAGTAATTAATATAGGGGCTTAAAGGTATCCAGCCCCAGGACATGATACGAGGGGTGCCGAGAATATGCCCACACCTGCGCTGTTTCCTCCCCATTGTGCCTCTCAGGCCTGAAGGGCTTGCACCCCTATCTTAAATAGGTATGCAGTTCCTCATGGAGCATACAGTGAGTGCCTTCTGTGTGCAGTCAGGATACCAAATGTTAAGGATAGCAAGGCAATTTTTCCCTTCTGAAAAGCTCATTTTCCTTCTCCTTAAGAACCATCCAGTTTCCTTGTCAAAAACAGTTTTCAAGGCCGCTAAAAATTGAGGCCAACCACTGAACCCCAATCCCAGCTAGGAGTCTGATGCCTCCCATTATGAAGGAAAAACAGGGGCCGAAGTGGAACTTCATGGAATGCAGTTAGCCTCCCTGCCGGTCCCCCTAAGTTTAAATAGAAGCATTCCATTCTGCCCTCTTAAAATTAAGTGCTCTCACAAAGCAGACACTGGAGCATAAAATACCTTTTTACTTCACCTATTTGAATACCAGAGATTTGCCTTAAAGGGCCAGGCAACCTGAAGCTTTTCAACCAAAACAAGGCACCAGATTACCGAAGGCAGATGATATTTCATCTTAAGCATCGAGTATATTGTCCTTACCATTAGGGATTCTCACGGGATTAACACTAAGTAGTGCCTATTACTACATTAATGATAAATCATTTGCATGTCATTAACAAATTTCAGCCAGCCAGGATTAATCCCTCAGTTTATTTTGTTTAACAGCCAACAGGTTCCTTAGTCACTGAAATGAAAGGCAGGAAACTCAGACGTTTTCTTCAATCCAGGCAGTTCAACGAAATGCTTATACACATATATGTATTTTTTTTCCCACCATTATTACCATCATGCAGCTTCTAGGATAATATACTATTTTTGACATAAAAATATTAACTAGGAAAGCTTTCAATTTATCAAATATAAGAACAAAAAGACATATACTTAAGGCTTGGCTATTGTGAAATGAAGGCATAAGTTGGTCACACAAATACACATTTTCAGTAAGAGGATTTTCTGAAAGATTTTTAAAAATAGTTCATACCTTTGTTGATTCCACATGTGCTATTTGCAATTTAACATCGGAAAATAATCACTCCAAATGGTTCTCCCAGCTATGATTCACCACAGTGAATGATTCTGCCACTCACAGCAAATAAGAGAATGGTTCAGAATGGCTTATTTTCCTGCTCCAATAAACTATGACTAGGCATTCAGCAGATTTTTCTTTTGTTTCTTATTATTTTGCAGAGTTGAGAAAAAAATATGAAAAATAAAAGAAATAACTGAATGGGCCACTGCTTTCAAAACTTATTTAGTCGCTCATTTATGTCAACCCTGTTATAATTCACTTCCATTCTCCCGTTTTTCTGGTGTGTTTTCCATATTGGAGAACCCTCACCACAAGATGCCTATTCTCTTTCAGATCTCAAGGCATGGCTTATCTTTCCACATAAAAGTCTAAGTGTAAGTGCCCACTGCCAAAATGCATGCATGTGATAAAATTAAAGCATTTTATTAGCTTTTCATTCTGGAAATAACTGGCAGAAATCTCCTTTGTTGCATTAATTTTGTATCATTAAACCTATCCAGTAAGTATCTCGACACCAACTCAATCATTCTAGGTCCCAGCACAGAAAGTCGACTTACACGAAATAACAGTGAGGCCTGTTGACAGTTTTCAACATACTGTTTTGATTAATAGATTTTTTAGTTGTATACTTTTCTTAATGCCGAGTCTAAAGTCATTAGCTACTAAGAAACAGCTACACCTCCCTTTATCCTCCTACTTTCATCCTTAGGACTCCAGGAATCATCATAAGAAGTCTTCAACTTGCCAATACTTAAAAGGGGGGTGGGGGGTAGCATCCAGCATCCCTCTCTAAACTTCCAGAAAAAATAATAATGAATGACAGATCCAATCATTTTTCATGCCAATGTAGCCAGATATTGATATCCTACAACCTAGTCAGTCTCTTTCCAGAGCATCTCTGTATATATGCATGCCTGCGCACGTGCACCGGCACACGAACACATACTATATTGAGCCTGCAAAGTAAGGAATGCCAACATAGCCAAGCAGGGGTTAAGTTAGGAAGCAAAGAGATAATTTGTTGTCTGGAGTTACACGGGGTACATTTTGCACAGAAATAATGTTATAAGTGCACATTTTATAAACTCAGCTTATCAATTTAACTCACATCACCTTCCATATTCCCAATGTCTTGTAAAGATATGAATAGACTAGTGGGCTGTAAACTGGGTCAAACGGTAAGTTTTTTTAAAATTATGAGTACCTCCATTACTTATATAAAGATCTATAAATACAAATATCAATATAAATATTCTACTGTGATGTGTATTCACAAAAATAAAAATTAGGATAAGAAATAATATCCATAGTCATTCTAGTATATGCCCGCTATACCCCCAACAGCTCACCTGCACACCTCCTGTGGTATACACTCTCCACTTTCAAGTCCCGTTGTTAGAGAAGGCAGGTAGTTAGGTCCTAACAGGACACCTGGAGGCCGGCGGCGAGAGAGCCCACCAGCCGGCCAGTCGTGGGGAACGTTAGAGGCCTGCCCTGGCCGCACTCCACATGAAGCCTGATCAAACCAGACCGGCCCAAGATGGCGGATGCCACCACGGGAAACCGCCGACCCAATCACGAAGAAAATTCGCGAAACCCGGCATCCCTGCACCACGTAATGAATAGTCCACCCCCTCGTTAACGACCCTCAATAAAAGATAGATAGTCAACCCCAGGGGCGTGCAGCTCTCTCGCTTGAGCTTGGCGGCTCTCACATCTCGAGAGTATACTTTCATTTTAATAAACGTGCCCGCTTGTGTCACGCATCTGCCGGGTCACGTGTCTGTGCTTGAATTCTTTCTCATGACAAGACTAAGCACTTTCAGGGACTCCTTTGGGATGGGCTATGTCAAGGCTCCAGGACCCAGGGTCTCCCAGTTCACTGGCAACACCAGTGATATACGTGGTTCAGCCCTTTAATAGGTATTTTTCTGGTGGGAAAAAACAATATATCTGCTAATTTCATACAGCATCTCATAGTTCATAAAACATCGTCGTATACATCATCTCAGGCAATCCTCACAAAGACCCTTTCCTCATTTGACAGACTAGGAATTTAAGTAACCAGAGTGCTCCCAAGATCACCCAAATAGACGCTAGCTAAACTAGAGTTGAAACCAGGGCTATCTTACAGATATATGACAGATTAAATGGGCTTTTATGTGCCAGTCTGGAAACCACACTACCACTTAGAATATTACTTCTAAGGGAAAATGCTTTCTGAGTTCTAATTAACTGACTTGTAAAGGAACTTTTAGAATATAATATGCTCGTAAATTAAGAACTACATGTATTACATATTTCCAAATAAATGTTTTTTCATACTGGAGAATCTGAACCTTTTATTCTGCCCCTAATGCCAAAGAGTAAATCATATAAACATGAAAGCCCTACCAAGCAATGCTGGAATGCCCATGTTCTATAAGGCTGTCAGCTAGCACTCAAGGCAACATTTCCCACCCAGAGACATTCTCTCTACTTGTGTATTCAATTTTATGTCTTACAATAAACTGACCGCTTTCTTTTATCAGTGTTTAAGAATCAGTAAAATTCATTTATAAGTATTATCCTTATAAGCATTATGTTCTAGCCTTGGAAAATTCTCTTTTTTCTTTCAAAGCCAAATTGTCGCATGAGCGAGATAGAAAATGTCTGTAATGAATGGTGCTTTGGGTCCAGAAAGGTGGCTGGAGAAAGTAAAGTCTTGTGAGTTTTCTCTCTGCCAAGGAAAGTGAGCCAGACGCTTTGACTTCTGCCAGGCTCCCTTGAGTCTTCTTGAACCCTGTTTTCTTTAGATTGCCAGCACTGATTAAATAATATTTTTGCAATGCATTTTACTTTCAAAAAAATGTATATCCTCTTTGGCCCAGTAACCTAACTCCTGTGAATCTATTCTAAGAAAATAATTTAAAATATCAAAAACTTTTTAGGCATATGTGTTTCATCATTATGTTACTTATAAAGTGGAAAAATAAAGAACAATCTGAATTTCCAATAATAAGGAAATGATAGATACACTTAATGACATACCATGTATCAATTTAAAATGATGGCTACAAAAGCCAAACAACTGCATAAAAAAAGAAAAAAGAAAAAAAGAAAGAAAACCTTGTGATATATTAACTGAGAAATACAGATTATAAGCTACATACACAGTGTAATATAACTACATAAAAATATCATAAGAAAAAAAACAGACTAGCCAATGGGCCAAACGAACCCATACTTGGTTACGGGTTCTGGAATTAGCAGTGACTTCTTTCTTTCCTATATTTACCAGTTTTCTCTGGTGTGGGTATATTGTCTTTTATAATAAAAAAAGTTTTTCTAGGGGTGCCTGGGTGGCTCAGATGGTTAAGCATCTGCCTTCGGCTCAGGTCATGATCCCAGGGTCCTGGGATCGAGCCCCACATCGGGCTCCCAGCTCAGCGGGAAGCCTGCTTCTCCTTCTCCCTCTGCCTCTCTCCCTGCTCATGCTCTCTCTCTCTGTATCTCTGTGTCTCAAATGAATAAATAAAATCTTTTCAAAAAATAAATAAATAAAAAGTTTTTTCTAAAAGCTGGCATCTAACAATTTATGAATTCCCACAATCAATAAAAAAAAAATAACTCATATTTTTTAAAAGGGAAATCAGATAGTTCAGAAACGGAACCCTAAATAGCTATAAAATGAAAAACATGTTCAGTATTTTCTAGTAATCAGAGGGATTTAAATTAAAATAACAAAATATAATTCTATCCCATAATATGAACAAAAATTTAAATTTTATACATTTTGTTGTGAGTGTATGTGAATATTGGAACTTTCACACACAGCTGGTAGGAGGAAAAATTAGTACAATTACTTTGGCGAGCAATCTGAAACATCCAATAAAACTGGAAAATGTGACCTATATATAAACTTCACACCCTTGAACATAAAAATTACAATAACAGTCATTGTGGCATTGTTCATAATAGTAAATTTAAAACAACTTACATTTCCATCAATGGAGAAATAAATTGCACTATTTTCATATGATAGAATATCATAAAGCATTAAAAATGAATGAATTTGACCTCTATGAAACATCATAGATAAATCATAAAAGCACAATATTGAGGGGAGAAAGGAGCTCAGAATAATATCAATAGTCAGTTCCACTTAAATGAACTTTTAAAATCGCAAAATAATACTATATTACAGCTACATACATTGTAGCAATACTATAAAAATGTACCTTGGATAGCTAAACACCAAATTCAGGATAAAAAGAACCCTGAAGAGAAAGAGAAACAAATGAGATTAGGGATTGGTGTTCCAGAGGACCTCAGTTCTCATCTGTAAAGCTAGAAGGAAGGGAGGAAGGGAGGAGGGAAGGAAGGAAGGAAGAGAGAGAGAGAGAGAAAGAAGAAAGAAAGAGAAGAAAGAAAGAAAGAAAGAAAGAAAGAAGAAAGAAAGAAAGAAAGAAAAAGAAAGAAAGAAAGAAAGAAAGAAAGAAAGAAAGAAAGAAAGAAAGAAAGAAAGAAAGAAAGAAAGAAAGAAAGAAAGGAAAGAAAGGAAAGAAAGGAAAGAAAGAAAGAAAGAAAGAAAGAAAGAAAGAAAGAAAGAAAGAAAGAAAGGTACCTGAAGCAAGATCAGCAAAGCAACGCATTATTAGAGACATCTGGGTACATATTGCAGACACACGGGTGTCCATTCTTTTGTCCTTTTTTGGCTTAATATTTAATATACAACATTGCAAAGAAATGATGAGCATCTAAAACTGACTCTTCATTCAAAAGAATGAGAACTGCCTTGCAAGAGTCCAAAGTCTTAGCTCTCAACACAATAAACAGAGCTTGGATTCACAGAGAATGATCCAGCTCAGTAAAGTCATTTGCAGTCTCTCTGGTGCTGCTTGCACTTGCTCTGTGGCATAGGGCATGTTAGACATGCTGCTTCTGCCTTTGTATTTGGCTAGGGAAGTGAGGTAGGGACAACCACCAGAAACACTTGCAATTCACCCTGGTGGGGAAGCTTATTCCCAAAAACACTTAATGTTGTCATTTGACATGCTTCTGCCACATGAGTTGCTGTTTAGCTGTGTAGCAACATGAGTCTGGTACCTTAACCACCCTGCCTCCTGGAAGATACCTACTTGGCCTACCCACAAACACTTGGAGATGATGGATGCTTCCAGAAACCCCAGGCTCTCCAGAAAGGAGCTATGCTTGGAAGGACTAGGGACTTCAATGTACAGCAAGGGCTCCTCCAACACTCTAGGAGCCATGTTTATTCCACAGGCTTCCTGGTAAGGAAGAAGAGATGATGGCTTTGAAAGAGGCTAAATTCTAAGTCACTGCCTGTTCTTGGAAGCAACTATTATTCTTTTGTTCCCGCAGAGGGGGCACCCTGTCAGACAAGCTAGAATCCAAAGGTAGCCAGCACAAGAGACATCACCCACCTCCCAGCAGTCCTGCCCTGTGCCAGCAGTTCGGCAAGCAGGCATGATGGCGGCCACGTGCAAAATGCTCAGGACAAAACTACTGCCATGTGCAACTGCCACCAGCCTGCTCTGTCTCCAAACACTAAAGTTGCAGGTTAAATCCATTGAAACTCACGGCCTGAATAACAGAAGATTTAGGGATTGACATATCCCATGTTTGGATCTACCACTCCCTTGAAAGCATCTTTCAGGAACAAGTAACTCAAAAATGGTCAAGGCAGTTCAGTCCAAAATGTGTGTTGTTTGACCTCTTGGCCATCCAGTCTGCATCTGGAGGCACATTTGGAATGTGGAGCAAATCATACTGAAAGATTGCTCCCCCTCCTTCCTGAATACTTCACGGGCTTCTCAGAATTCAGCTTGCAAGTCATGCTTCATTCAAGGCAGTTGATTAGTTCCAGTGTGAAGGGCACTGGACAGGACAATAAGTGGACAACAGACATAGTGATTCATAGATTGCTCTAAGAGTTGCAGGTGTTTTTAGGGCAAAATGAAAGAAAAGGAGGTTGAGTCAATTCTCAGAACTGTCCTCCTAGCACAAGATTAACCAGAATTACTCACAGTTACCATAGGCATTCAAGTCATTCAATGTCAAGGACAGGCCCTCATGGACATTCAGAACACCTCTCCCTCTTTCCGTGCCCCCCTTTCCCTCTTTGGAATGGTCCAGAAAAAACAAAAGACTGGCCAAGAGCCCCATCTAAAATCAAAGTTGTTCACTTAAAACTGGTTACCAAAATGCACAAAAATGTGTCTTGTCTGGGATGAACTATTCAATTATTTCAAAAGAAAAAGAAATGTAGCTTTTCCAAAAAAAAAAAGTAACTAGTAGCATTGGAAAAATTGAAGAAAAGCTGCAAATTGCAATGATCCTAGCCATAGGATAGAAAGAGAAAGAAAGACAGAGAGAGAGAGGAAGGAAGGAACAAACGAAGGAACGAAGGAACGAAGGAAGAAAAAGAAAAAAATTGCTAAGGCAACTCAAATGCACAAGGTATCTACTGTGTTCATAAAGCAAACCAAACCAAACGAAAATGTTACACACATAAAACAGCCAAGACTCGACCAATATTTGAGAGTTAAACATTAAGAAAGCTAGTCTTGAGCTTAATTCTCCTGATCTATGCTTGCTTAAATTTAACAGAGTAAGGAATCAGAATATAGGAAAAGAGTAGTTAAAACTCTGTTAAAGAAAACCAATGCACATAATACTTATTGGGACACAAAACATAAGTAAGCTATATATGTCAGAAATATATTTCCAGGGGCACCTGGGTGGCTCAGTCAGTTAAGCATCTGCCTTCTGCTCAGGCCATTATCTCAGGGTCCTGGGATCAAGCCCTGCTACCAGCTTGCCTGCTACCGGCTTCCTGCTCAGCGAAGAGCCTGCTTCTCCCTCTCCCTCTGCCCACCCCCCACCCCTGGCTCATGCTCTCTCTCTCTCTCTCTGATAAATAAATAAAATCTTTTAAAAATAAAAATTTAAAAAAAGAAATATATTTCCAAATTCTACCAAATATATATATATATATATATATATATATATATATATATATATATATATTTCCCATCATCCAGGTTTCCACAGTCTTAGGTTAGCCAAACGAGAGAACAGTAATTGAAGTACCCCCTAAAAACCCCTTACCAAGAGCTACTTACATTAAAAAAATGCATTGGCCATATAAGTCAAACAAAACAAGTTTCCTATTTGAATTAATCAGATTGTCATATACTCCCATTTTTTTCCTCTGAAAACTAAAAGGTTTGATATAATAAGGTATAATATAAGAAATTCTCTTCACTCCATCTGAATTTCACCTCATTTGAAAACCATACAAATCAACTCTGGAATCACACCTGGAGACACATGCAGCCCACCCCCAAGTCCCTGGAGATATTTCACCTGCAGACAGGTGAACCCTGCTAGAAATGAACATGAAAAAGAACTCGGAAGCAGGTTGGTACAGAAGAATGGGTAGAGCAAAGGGAATGTGTTTATTGAACATATTTTACATACCTCTCATTTTAAGTGTTTGATTTCATCCGATCCTTCCAACTACCCCACGAGGTGCACACAATTGTCCCCGTTGCATAGAGGAAGAAAGGAGAGCTCAGCCAGGCTAAGTGGGCACCCCTACCCAGTGAGGCAGGGGGCCAGGGTTTGAACTATTGGAGCCTAGGACCACCCTTCAGTTCTGAACTCCTGTGCCTAGCACAACACCAGGGGTAGGGTGGGCCTTTGTCAAATGTTTGCTGAATGAATCCGACCATAATGCCTACCCACTTAGCTGTGTCTAAAACGTGGCATCGGAAGGCCTCTATGCAGTCTGAGGGGCAGCAAGCGGGAGCAGTCAGCCCTGCGTGGGGTGAACTGGGCAAGTTCATTGCCCTGATCTTTTATAGCTCCAGCTGCCCCCTCTCCTCCATTACTGCCCTCTTCTGGCCATCACGCTCCCCAGCTCTAGCCACCTGCCTGCGGTGGGTTTGCTCTCCCAGTGCAGTTGCTGGCCTTCGCAGGCTCCTCTTCCTGGGGGGGAGCTGGTAGCTATGAAAACACTGGCCCGACATCAGAGTTGTGGACCAGCCATGGCTTCCATCCTTTAGCTATTTGGGGTACCCAGGCCCCAAGGAATCCTGGCTCCCCATTGACAGTGTTGTTCAAAATCCCACCAATTTGCAAGGAGCGAACGGAAATAGAGCTCCGGATGGGTCCATTGGGTCAGGACTCCTTGCATTGCTTTCATAGATGGGTTTTGGGCAGAGGGTTGGAATCTAGTCATTAGAAATATCCGTAAGGTGCTTGTGTTCTCTAACTTGGGACCAGAAGAGGAGAGTCAGGGAGGTTCGGTCACCTCTGGTGCGCATGCCGCAAGTAGCCTCGGGAAGGGTTTCAGAAGTCAAAGACACAAAAACTGGGGAAAGATGGGCCCAGACGTGTGCCTGGTGGCAGAGCCTGGTACATCCAGCCTCCACCACGGGGTCCTTCCTACATCCCCACCCCTCCCCACCCCCCACTGCTGGGAACTTCAGGGAGCATTTTCCCTGGTGCCCCCTCTGCACTGGGTAACAGTCCAGCTTTAAAATAACAATTCGCTGACAGCTACTAATTGCCAGGCACCTTGCAAGTTTCTTTACCTCTTCTAACTTCCATCGATGCTACTGTTATTTCCCCCATTGTACAGATGAGAAGATGGGATGGAAGTTTAATGACGAACTTCCACCAGTGAAAGAGCCAGATGCCCATCTGGACCCCACTCCACATGCAGCCAGCCCACAGCTCACCCCGGCTGCTCGGGAGATGGACCCAGGCCCCTGCCATGGTCCACCTTCTTTCTAGCTTGGATTCAAAATCCTCCTATATCCCTTCCCCTTGTCCACTTATGCAGGTGCAAACCTGGCCAATCACTCTCCCTGGAGTACAACTTCTATACCCTGCGTTTCTTCAGTTTGCATCCAACATGGTAAGGAAAAAGGACTTAAAACCTGAATTACATTAGAAGCCAGCTCTGCTTTCTCATCCTGGCCTGCACTGAAATCAGCTCAACATCTCTGCATTCAGCTATCTCCTATTGGACACAGATCAGAGTGGTCCTCTCATCTGTGTCTTGCATCTTTGTCTCAGTTTTTAGGTTCATCTGGCCACCACAATAAATAACACACCGTGAATCAGGAGAGTCAAAATCCCAGCCAAGACTGGGCCTTGATCACTTTTCAGAGACACAGATATTGGGGCTCGTGCAGTGCTCAAGTACTTCACAAATGCTAGAAACATACATCTGAAAAGAACCTTAGAAAAAGTTCTAGTCAACTCCCCATTTTACAAGAAGTAAACTGAGGCTCAGGGAAGACCTGACCATTTTCCCACCACCCGCTCTCCCACTGTTAGCGTGTGGCACAGTGTGGATTCCTACCAAAGACTCTCTTAACCCAAAGTTCAGTGTCGTGTCCCGCTACATAGAGAGTCTCCTCTGAGTTTATAATGTTAGCAACTAAAGTATTTATATTTGGTACTGTTGCCCCAAATAGCAGAAAAAGAGGAATAAAGCAACCCAACCCTCAGGGAATGGCAAATATAGGAAGGCCCTTGAAAATCATCATCATTAAAGAAATTGAGGCACAGAAGTAAGAAAATGTTTTCCTAGTAAATCTACCTAGCTGATGGCAGGGTGGGGGCTCAAACTCCAGGCTGCAGACTCTCAACACAGGGCTCTTTCCATGATATTTTAGACAGTTAAACCATGCACAACTATGAAAATGTCTGTATTCGGAGATGCTATCGTTATCTGGAAAACAAGTAAGGAGCACTCAGCCAAAATCACAGAAGAAAACTAGAACATGGGTTAAATTAAAAAAAAAAAAAAGGAAGAAAAAGCAATCACAGATACAGTCATTTTCGGCTGAGCGATCACAACTGGACAGTGTGGAAGCGTTCATGCCAGGAGCTGAGTTGGAGCTGAAGGGCCCACGCCCTGGGGCAAGGCTCGCAGGCCTGGCCACCCGCTCCTGCTTCCAAGCTTTCTCCCCCTCTGCCTCAGCTTTCACACACCTCTTCCAGATCAGAGGCCACGAGGCAGGAGGGAGGAGCTGGTTTTGTTTTCCGTATAATAAAGATTTCCAAAGGCCAAAGAATGGAACTTCTACGTCTTGTTCTGCAGAAGTTCATTTCTTAATATTTTTAAGAAACATATAAACAAAAAAATGTGCAAATGTACACAAAGCCCCCTTGTGGAAGTATATTTAAAAACCATGTGAGGACGGGAGTCTCGGAGAGGGAGAAATGATGGCATTCGTGATATTTCAGGTTCCCTGGTGGGCCGGGCATCAGGAGCCGAGGACACGCAGGTATCTGACTTCAGCATCAGGGACCACCAGGCTCCCGGACTATCTTTGCATAGCCCCAGAATCCTTTTTTCTTTGCTTTATGGCCACCAAGAAAAAAAGAAAAAAAAAGAAAGAAAGAAAAAAGCCCCAATATAAATCTTGGCAGATTTCATCCCATTTAATTCTACGGTGCTTTACCTTTTTTTTTTTTTTTTTTTTTAACTTTCTGGGTGAGAATACCTTCCCATCTCCCAAGACAACACAATCTTTTGAACTAATAAAAGCCATACAGGTTCGAAAGTGTAAGTTTTTTTTTCCTGTGGAAGTTTTTTTGTTATTTCCTTCTAGGAAAAATTCACAAAAGCATCCTCTGAAAATATGTTAAAGACCACATTGAGATGGAAAGGAAATAAAATGCTGCATGTTCTATATTTTTTAACTCAAAAACTTTTTTGACTTTCATGATGTGCATATGGCCATTAATTTCAATGTCATATTATGGTTTTTGGCTGAACAGACAGTATGTATGTATGTATGTAAGCAAACAAAACAAATGCATTTTGTATTCAAATTTATACAACTCCATACATTTTTATGCTGTTTATTTGAAAATTAATTTTGGCTTAGGCCTCAGAGACAGCAAATGTTGTCAAGATTTGAGGGCTACCTGAAAAGCCTTAGGGACAGCATTACCCTTATGCATAAGAAACAGCAAAATAAAATAAAAATAAATGAATTTCCAAATACGTCATGGCTAATCCCTTGAGCTGACCTACAAATGAATTATGGAGGTTTTGCTACAGGACTGAGTAGATCTGGTGATTTCACTGAGAGATTTATCTTATTTTCCAACTTATTTTCATATCTTATTTCCTTTTCTTTTAGAATTAGACTGTAAATAAAAAGGCTAAGACTGAATGAAGCTCCCTTTCACAGACCTCATACTGGATTGATAAATTAAAACGGTGAGATGAGTTTTGTATGACCCATCCTCGAGGATTTGGGAAATTTAGCTGATGCAAAACAAGGCATTAATTTGGAGAGGCCTAGCTACTTACAATGCTTAGTGTTCTGACAATGATGAATGGCATCATTCCAAGCAAATGGTAATTTCACTTTTTGTGACAGTACTTTAGAGCAAAACCGACTTTCTTCACACAAAGAATTTGCAATCCTATTGAACAGAGGCAGTACCTGAATATCAGAAGTCCTTCATTGTTTAAGTATCATCTGATATTCTTGATTGGCTTCAGACTGAAGGTTGGAGTTGAATTAGGGAGAACGGAGGTTAAGTCCTAACCTTGAAAGACTTAGCAGCCATTGAAACACTGCCTTTGGGCACTTATTGGCCTGTATTTATCAAAAAAACTTTTCAATTCAATGAAGGGAGGGAGAAAACACAAAACTTGTCACATTCATCAAGTGAAGCCACTGGAAAGACATCTACAGAACACCCAAAAAGCATAATCTTTCCGAAGCGCTGATAGAAATGGTAATTGGATGGGTCAGGGAATAATACAGCCAAAGCAGGGGCAATGCAGAATATCGCGAAAAAATCAAGGTCAAAAATAAAAGAAAAGATCCTTTTTAACTTGCGAAAAACTTACACTTGGCCTTTGTACTAAGGGAAAAATATACCTGTTGCTACCCATAATTTATGTCCTCGCAAAAGCCTCTCAAAAAGAACCTTTGAACATAAAAAACACTAAAGACCCTTGCTCTCACAGCCCATAAGAAAGCTTCACCTTAATATTGGCTCCATCAAAATATGTTTTCTGAAAGCAAAAAATATATGTATTTTTTAAAAGAACAACTAAAAGCAGTGACTCGCTTTCTAAATCTAACCCATTTGTCTTTCAGCAGGGAAGGTATGTCCTGGGGGCAGGGAGGGGGTGCAGGGAGGAGGAATATATTGAATATACTTAAACTCTTCCCTGAGAGACTGAAGGAAAAAAAAAAAAAAAAAACAGACTCTTGGAGGACTGGCAAGAGAAAACCAACATTGTACCCAAAGGGGGAACAGACGTGATGAATCACAAAGTCTTGATTACACTTCTTCCTGCCTTCTTTGCTAATGAGCTAATATCAGGGCAGAGCCAAATGACACATGTAAACAGATGAGCCGTCTGGGATGCCACATTGTCCCATTTTTATCTTACACAAACACCTCTGCACTGGACTTGGAAGGATTTTTGGCACAATGTGGAGAACTGATATTCTGGGCTACATCCAGCTTGAAAAGGAAGGGATCTGGTGAAGTGATGTTTAGTTCAGCCTGGTGGAAGTGTGCGGATGCAGGTGTCTCCTTACTGACAAAGATATCGGTTAAGGGGGAAACAGTCCCTGGAAAGACGGTACCCGGGAATATCTTCGTCCGGGGGAATAAAGCAGAACACCCACCAAACCTCCTTAGATAGGTTCCCTAAAGAGTTAAAAAGAAATGAGCCAACTCACCCTGGCATTTCCCTGTAAATTGTACACATTTACTGATGTGCAAGAAAAGACAGCATCATTTGTTAATTTGCAAAATTCTAAGGTGCCTGTGTACCCGTTTCTATTAATCCAGAAATTCGACTTTCTACATTAGACTTCTGCAGTGATGTAAGGAAGGGGATGGGGTTTATGATTTGTGCTGACAGAGTCACATCATATTTTAGAGAGATGACATCGCTATTGATGGCTCCTTCTAATCTATTCCCAGTAATATGCTCATCTGTATGTTTTCCCCGGGCACCAAAAGAACAATCTCAGATCCCTAAAACAGTATGTCATTGCTTTCCACAAATCTCATATGCACATATATTATTATTATTTAACGTTTATTAAGTACCAACAGTATGCTAGGCACAATAGACATAGGGGGCCATAAAAACATATTTAACGCATCCAAAACCACAATAAAAGGATGCTGCGTTTGTGACAGAAGACAATAAAAATCTTTGCAATTCATGGTTCAAGATGAAATGCACCCCAGGTCCCAGAGCAGTCTTGGTACAGCACGGCATATCAAAAAAACGTATTTGAATTTTCACTCAGTCGGAGTAAGGGAGGTTATGCAAACTTCACGATTAAACAACTTAATGATGTCCTATAACAAACAACAAATTCTCTAATGGCAAAGCATTAATTACTTATCTGGTTAAACCTCGACCCTCTGCATCACCTCCAATACATAGGGTATACTCTGTTCCAAGCACTGTGGTAGACATTTAAAATGGATTTCTCGGTATGACAGATGGGTATGCAGTTATTTACTTCACTGAAACTCAGAAAGGTTAGGTATTTCACCCGTGGTCCATGCTCAGGAACCACTGTCAGTTTTCCTAGAGTTGCATCTAACACGCACACTTGCGTGCACGCGCGCACGCACACACACACACGAAGAGTGATAAATGCCATCCCCAAGCTTGGGGATTTAGAGTTAACATAATATCGAATAACCAGTTTGAACATGTGCAGACACAGCATTAGCCTGGTCAAGATAGAAGTACTAAGGGTCTCAACTTCTTCACTTCCTAAAGCTTCTTTAGTCACGCTTTCATGTAGGGTTAAAAGCATGAACTCTGGAGCCAGATTTTGTGGGTTTGAATTCTGGTTCTACCACTTCTCAGCCGTGTGCCTCTAAGCAAGCTAATTAATATTTCTCTGCCTCGTGTTCCTCATCTGTTAACAAGATAGGAGGAAAATAATGGTAATTTATTTCATAGACTTATTGTGAGGCTAAAATGAGTCGATATAGAGAAAAAGCACAGTACAGTAGCCCAGTACATAGTAAGTACTCCAAAAGCTATAATCTCATTAGACTCCTAGCACTGAGAAACAGATAATGTGCTGCTTTTTGGGTAAAAAGACAATTTTACTCCACGAATAAACCATGTGCTGCAAGATGCTTTTCTATTAGTAAAAATAGATTTACACCAGCCGCCCAACTAACTCTCTTCCCTTCAGCCCGTCATGAAGTGAATCTACATGACCACTAGCTAAAGACTCCACAAAGTTGGCTTTTCCATGGCTCACCTTCACTGAAATGCAGACAGGTGGGGTGAGGGTTCACAAAAGACCAACCCCATAGCCTTAGGCCCTATGAATGAAAGAACCCTGAGACAGTGCTTAGAAGCTCCCAGAAGGCAACCTAGGGTTCAGTGTATGAATCCGGGATCTTCTTTGAAATCTCTGCAACTCTCAGCAACACGCAGACTAATTTGTGTATTTTCCGTGTACTTTTCACTTCCTCCCCATTCTGTTGAACATCTTCTGGAAATTTCTCAGCTTTTTATGTCTACAGAGGCCTTAGAGAAGACAGAAGTCAACCTCGTGGCAGGTAATAGGACCTGTTGTTTACCATCTAAATGATAGTTTTAGTTGAAGAAAAAGTCAAAGTGAATGACTAAATTCAGTGTTGGGGATTATCAGTCAACATCAATAGATATGCATTTCTTAGTCAAATTAGGGTGAATAGTCAAATTTGCAGTGTGAGGAAGAATAATCAAAGCTGAAGCTTGGTACAAAGAAAGGAGGATTATTGTTTTCTAATGTTACTTTTGTTGTCATCAATATCAAGGGCTTAGACAATTAACTGCCATAAATTAAGGGCAGTCTAAATTACAAGACTTGCTCACTAACAAGTATAAAATAATTGCTTTTAAGAAACTGAAAAGTATACAATATGAACTGGAAATCACAAAATACAGGCTTTTTAAATTGTTTTACTATCAATATTTTCCTGAAGCCCAGTTACCCAATAGAAATTAAAAACTCATCAGAACTATAGCAGTGATACGACTCAAGATATTTAAAGAAATAACCATGGAGCACAGTAATTTTTTTAGGCTTTCACACCTTTCCACACCACTTTTTTTTTTCTGGAGGGATATGGCCTTCTTTTTGTAGCTCTAACTTAAAGTGGTGCCTTTTAATTACACACAGGCTACTAAAGCAAGACATTATTTAAATGTAATTTTGTAACCTGTATACACAAACTCAAGCCTGTGGATGATGAAATGCTGCTAAAAATTATCCTTATCCAGTAAAATTTATTGCAGCGATGAAAATCTTGACATGTATTCCAAAGTTCAAGTAAAACTTCAGCGTAATAGGGTAGCCTGAGTTGGACCAAAGTAAATAAGCAATTATTTAGAATAATTGTATGTGTGTGTTGCATGTATTTAACTTTCCAGAAGAAGTCAGTGAACCCACATTGTGGGGACCGCTGAATTAATTACGAGCGCACACAAAAGGGTACAAAGATCTCAATGGTCTCTTCAACGATCCCAGCACCCATCTGCCTGACACCCACCTGTCTGGTTGTGTTTTCCTTTGACCCCATATTACCGCCTCAATATTAACTTTCAGATTTGGGTAAAACCATTGCTGTTTCCCAGGATGTTTGCCTCCTACTAAACCCAGACCGAAGGGGAAGTGTTGAAAGCTCGCACCATCTTTTTCCTGAAATGTCGGAGCTGAGTCCCAGCTGCACAACATTGTATGTTAATAACCATTATTTAATTAACAGATGAAGAAGGCCTTTGGAGCCGCTCTGGCAGATTTTGAACTTGATCTTCTCTCATTTGATGTCCCGCAAGACCAGATAAATGGCAAGTCTCTCGAGAGTCTGCCGAGCCCCTTCAGAACAGCTGCACAGCCTCCTCTCCTCTCTGCAGCAGGTTTCTCACTTAAAAAAACACGCTTCATTACATCGCCTCTTACTTGAGCTGCAAGGGTCTATTCAAGGAAGATAAGCCTCTTAGAAATGAAGTAGCGTTGAATTTAGGTTTTGAGTGACAGCAGGAAGATTTATCCATTCAACAGACAATACCGCTTTCTCTGCATTAATCTAGGAGGCGGACAATGATCTGTTTTTAGGCCTCATCTCATCTCTTTCCCACAGCAGAAGGTGATTAGAGTTTGGGAGCCGGGGCCGTGAAAGAAAGCTGCAGTGCTATCTCTCCAGCCCTCCTGCTTCCTGACGCGGTGAGAGGGAGCCCCGAGGCCAAGGGCACCGATCACAGACTCACAGCAAGGGTAGGATGCTTCGATGCTTCACCGTTGGGAAACCCAGAGGCCACAGGTGAAGAAGGGCTGAGCCCCAGACCCCAAAGAGTAAACCACTATTGTGAACTTCCCAGAGAGACAAGAAAGCACAAAGCAGCCCTTCGGGAGCGAAAGCAAGCCTGTACATTCTTGCTGGTGGGGCCCAGATAAAAATGTTAGGGATCCTTTGACTCTACATGATATCCCACCGCTATCCACAGGTAAGGTTCAGTTAAGTCCCAAACCAGCTGGTCTGCAAAGAGCAGCCTGGAAAGAAGGAGGCAAAGCGTGGGCTGGACAGGCATGGGCAGCGAGGCCACACACAATCTGAGTGCGTGTTTACACGGCAGCCATCCCTTCCCACCTCTTATATCCGTCTTCTGCAACCCCATAGGGGCTTCCACAAGAATCCCCAGGCCCTGGTTATTAATTCCAAGTGTCCTTCTCTGCCAAGCCCTGGGCACGGAGCCCACAGTGAGCAACTTAACAGACTCACAAGTGACCCACAAGGATATTAAACTGGAGTCCAGCATCAGAATCCCGCTTTATAGGCCATGTCTGGCACTATCCTCAGTGTGGGAGGCTTGCCACTTTATTAGCAGAAATCTGTGCTTACACTCTGTGGCACATAAATTGATGAATGGACTTTAGAGTCAATATGGTGGCTTAGAACCACGCTTCCGGTTTGGGACGTGTATATTTTTATTTGAGTTGCAAACATAAGGCTGCTGCCGTCAGATCACAAAATCCAGAGATAGACCACTCACAACCGTGCTTTTTCCTTTAGCTCACCCTGAAGGTATCTAAATATCAAATATCTACAAATAAACACAGGAAATGAAAGGTTCATCCCCAGTTACCCTGAAAGTACCCCAGCATCAAACTAATCGAAGGTGGGCCCAAGAAGATTTATAACCAAGATTTTGGAAAGCAAGTACAAGGCGAAATGCTTTTGCATGGTACCTATTTTCCTGAAAAGGCAGTTCGCAGAGGCCAGGAGAGACTCTCATTCAAGTGTGAGTAATTAATTAAGTTAGTGAGTAAGTAAGCATAGTGAAAGTCATAGATATTACCACAGAATTAGATCAAGTTGTCCCAAATGACTTCGAAAGTTTAGAGCAGATTGTGTGTTCTCTAGAAATCAATATAGAGTCATCACATTTTGACATTTCCTATTGTTAAATTGTGTTTTGTTTTGTTTTGATTTTGCAAAATGTCATATTGACAACTAGAGACTTCTGTGACATTCACCCCCATGTGATGTTGCAAATACCTGTTTGTCAATGTTAAAGCTATCGTAGCCAGCCAAACATGGCGGCGCAGGATGTAATCCATGTTTTAAGGCTTCTGGGAACCCAAATCCAACACCAGTGTAGCATGAAGACAATTCTGAAGAGGAGGGAGGGGAACCCACTGCCCAGAGACCCCTTTGGAAATCTCACATAGCATGACAGTACAGTGGTTATGCTCCTTTGGTGGACAGTTCTTCAGAAAAGCAGGAATAATTCAAAACAAAACACAAAAGCAGCACCAAATCACTGTTCTTCTCATATTCTGAAACTGAGTCTCAGGAAAGATGGTTTTAGTCTTACTATCTCTGGGCCTCAGATTCCTTAAAATTCATCTCACAGCACTGGTATAGATACTGTTTCCACAATCAAAAGTTGACCTCCCAGGTGGCAAAAAAAAAAAAAACCAATTGCCTCCACATCAAACCCTACCTAATGGACCTAATCAGCACCTCCTCTGATAGTCTTTATTTTCTTCTTTCTTTCTTTTTCTTTCTTTCTTTCTTTCTTTCTGCCTTTTTTTTTCCTTTTTAATTACTGAAGACTTCTGTTTTAGAGAAATCCCTAATTGCTTCATTTCAAGATGTTATGTTTAACCTCAGGAAATGGTGCTATAAGACCTGGCAAACAGCTTTCTGGTTGTTTCAATCAGTACCAGATTATGAAGTCCAGCCGAGTAAGAACCCTATTCATTTTCTTGCCCTGTCATCTTGATCTTATTTGAATGTCTGGGGAGCTGGAGGTGCTTAGCAGGCCCTGGGTTTCAGGAGTGGGGGTGGGAGCACCAGGGAGAGCTATGCGATGTGTTAGGGACACTGAAAGTTTTCATTTTGACTCCTTAATGAGAGCGACCTTTGACATGGGCTGATGAGTTCCATGCTTGTCCTGGTGTGCTTTTTGAAAACATTTGACACTGGTCACAGGTCTGACAGGGATATGACTAATGAAGTCGTGGTATAAAAATAATGGGCTGCAATTGCAAGTCATTTGCATGAAACCAAACTCCTTAAAAACTTGTCTCTGTTCACTTTCTGTTTTCTAAATGAGTCAATAATATGAATCAGATGGCTTGAAGGCAAGAGACTCCCAAATATTCCTTCTCTAAGTTTGGTAAATTAGTTGGCATTTGGTGCAATTTTTGTTGCCTTGAGGCCTGGTTTAAATTGGACTGTAGTTACTAAATTGCTAGGGCGATTGCAGAATGTGTAGGATAATACATAATACCTTGTTTTTCTTAAGCGTTTCGTCAGAGAGCTTCTTGTGAGGTCAAGGGACCTAGACAGCTCTTTGCAGGGAATATCAACTGGGAGTAAGGGCAGAAGAAATGGGAGAGAGGGGGGAGGGGCAAGCAGGGAAGTGTTGGGGGAGGAAAAAAAGAAGAGATAAAACAAAATCAAAACCAAAAAGAAGAAGGCAATATGAATTAAGGTCCAAAAATAAAAGGGAGAAAGACAGGAAAAACAGTGAAAGGGGGAGAACAGAAATATGAATGTGGAGTAGAGTCATGGGGAAATGGGAAATGGAAGGAAGCTTTCAAGGATGGAAGCCTGAAAGAAAAAACTGCCACTTCTAGTTTAGTGTATCCTATAAAACTGTGCACTATGTATCCTTACAGAGGGCTGAGCATCCACCAGACAACATTCTGGGCTTCAGAGGAGCCCACACCCTCAGACGACTCTCCCCGTCCTTTGCCTCTGCATCACCCAGCCCAACTCCCTGATGGTTCATCCTTTCTTCTGTGGCTCAAAATTCCCACCATCATGGAGAAGCTTTCAGTGAAACCCAGTCATCATTCAACCAGCTGTATCAGAGGCAGCAGCCAGGAGGAGGCAAGTTCCTTTCTAGAGCCTTCCTGCTATTGTGGCTTGTCATTCGTGATTTAAACACTTGGGATTTTCTTTATGATTTGTCAGTTGCAGCACATCTATTTGGGGTGTCATTTTACTCACCTGGTATGTATGACAAAATTAAATATCACACGTCCCTAAACTTAAATAAAAAGAAATACAAATAATTTACAGATATACACATGCAGCCAAAGAACAAATGAACAAAAGAAAGGTTGCTTGGCACAGAGAAAAGTATACACACAAGCTCGGAAATGAACCAGCTCTGCTTGCTAACAAGCAACCTTGGGAAATTTTCTTAATCTCATTGAGCCTCAGTTTCTTTAATCACAAAGTGGAAGATTAAAAGATTATGTTTATAAAGTACTAGCATGTACTAGTATAAAGTACTGGCATGCCTTGAGTAGCTTGAATGAATGGATGAATGAATCAGTCAATCAATCAGTCAATCAAATAATCAGTGTAGTAGGAGTAGTAATACTCTTTTTGTGCCTGCCCTTCAAGAAAGTATTTCTCACCTTCTGTTGCTGCATAAAGCAATCAATAATAATTCTACTGCAGAACATGCAGGAATAGAACACACACATAATTCCATAAACTAAGCTTATTGCACTTACACATTCTACTCCCCAAAACTTGAAATCCAAGTAACCAACAACTGACACATGTTCTCTCCCTCTCTCTGTCTCTCAAATTGACCATCATATTTCAGATCTCCACACACGTCCTAGATCAGTACATATCAGCCCCATCTCCTCTATTTATTCCTTCTAAAGATGTACAAACTGAGAATTAAGGTCCGTAATTTTGGCTTCATAATATCTAAGATTAGCAAATATTTTAAAAATCAAATTTTTTGACAAATATGTTACCATAGCCTAATTGTTTAAAAATTGATCAGTTATGGTTACTTTTGGGGTCATTAGAATTGGCCAAATTCTGGCCACCTCGAACCCAACTTTTCTAGATATAGATGCATTTACTCTATGAATTCATGCTTAGCAGGTCAGTAAGTTAAATCGTATTCACTTTAGTATAATTTAATATCTTTAATATAATATTAGTGAGGCTCCCAAGCCCGTAAGCAAGTTTTGTTACTGGTTGCTGAAAAAAAGACATAGGAGATATTCTCATTCTAGAAAGCAAAGCTAACATTGAAAGACAACAATAAACTTCAGAATAAATTACAAAAAATTGAAGAGTTGGTTTTTGAGAAAGAAGATGTTTAATTGAGCCAGATTGAAGAAAATGAATGGAAGTTTAGAGAAAGCCTAAGAAGGCTCAAAAGGATGAAGTCTGGGGACTTGAGCACACTTCCTGTTGAATTTGCATATGCCACTGGTAAACTGCTGTCTGTTTCTAAAGGAAGTGGGATTTAACAACTGGCAAAACATTCAGCAACTAAGAAGTCACTCTTTCTCTTAAAGTCAGTAATGCTGAGAGCCATGTGAAGTACTCCACGTAGCCCCGCATTTACATTTTAAAGAATGAAAATGAACTGAAATGAACAACTGTAAGAAGCACTAACAGAATGAAAAATAGATTCTAAAAGGAAAAGACAAAAGAAATTCTAGCTTTTTCACCCCCAGGAAGGGATAAAGAACCAAGTGTGAAAGGATCTTACGAGCATGATGCTGACTGGTTATCCTCATTTCCATGGATTATCAAATAAGATGAAATGGGGGAAATGGACCAAAAATTTTTTTTAAAAATCTTCTTGACAGTAATAAATACAAGAATGTTATGTCCAATAGGGGTTATAGGTTAGAAGTCTTAGAAGTCTTTTCAAAATAGGAGCAATGGCCATCTGTCTTGTATAGTTTGTGTCTTTACCTGCCTGGAGGCCAAATACTGAATCATTACCAAATGTATGGTTCTATTATCCCAGAGATTGATGTCATTACCCCTGAAGTTTAATGCATGGGAATGGAGTAGGTAATGGGATAGTGTTGAAAACTCAAGGATGGAAGCAGACGATGATAAAATATAAGGCTAGCATTTAATTTCTCCAAAACTCCACAGAAAATAATTCCATAAAAATAAATTTTGTTGAAGTTCTATTTTATATTTTACTTATATGTATACATGATTCATCTCCTTTATTAAACCATAAGCTTCTTGAAGGCAAGAGACATATATATTCATCTTAGTTTCCCTTCCCTGCTCCCCCACACCCAGCCCCCCCGCAGAGTCCCTAACACCAGGGCTGAGAGCCAGGTGTTATCATCAGACCTACAGTCACCTGTAAAGCTACACCTGCCAGTGTCCTGTGTGACTGGTTTGGTGCCTAGGCTCTAGAGGTTAACTATTGTGAAAATCATCCCTACCCAACCCTTTTTGATAGTGAGACTTCATAAGAACAGGAAGTTTTCTCTGCTTTGTTCATTAATGAATCCACAACACCTAAAATAGTTTCTGGTACATGGTCAGTACTTAGAAAAATGAATGGTTGATATTCAATACATGTGTTGAGTGCAGTTTAGGAATATCATTTTTTTTAATTCTCCCAAACAGAAAAAAACGTTAAGAACATTCTCAGGTGGTTTTGTATCCTTGTACGCAAACCCACACTAATTCAAACTTTTTTTGTCCCCCTTCTCCCTGTTATATTCCCATGCAAGGATATGTACAATGAGCAATACACCATGGTATTTCCAAAGAGAAAATGTTTAAGTAAAACCAATAGTCTCACACAGAATAAGTACTTCAATTCCTATGTTTTTTTATGTTTTGATTTCAAAAATTTTCAAGATCGGTCTAATCAGTAAGTAGTCTTAAAAATATATTGCTCTATCCATTTCTCAGCAAGTAAAGTAGGAGTGTGAATATTTGATCCCCAGGGGGAAGGCATTAAGAAAACCATAGAATTTTATAAATATACTATTTATTTTTTTAAATTTTGACATTATAAACCATACTGTGTATTTGAATTTCTCCTTTTATTTTTCTCATGCTCTTATATTTTAAGCATCCAATGCCAAAAACTAGTTTTCCATCTGGTTAGCATAATTTATTTATAGCCTTGGGCACAGATTTGCAATGTAATGTAAATAACAATACTATTTTGCATGGCTATTGTACCTCTGGAAACTCTTTACCAAGATTAATTTTCACAACCCTCCTTAAGGAATAGATGGACACTGATATTAGTAAGGCTCAGGCTAATAAAACCTGGCTTGAAGAAGAGAACATTTGCAAGAAAGTTTTAATTTACCATTTTTCAATTCTACTTGTGTTTCACTAGAGCTCCAAAAAAGCATTGGCCTTGTAACATCCCCAAAAAACATACCATTTCAATTTAGATTCTTCTCTTAACCAGGCAGGAGGCTGAGTTCCATTTGTTTATCTGTTTTACTAGATCTCTATGTCTGCATCACACCAAAGCTCAATCTGACCAGTTACATTAAGTGGAAATACTCAGTTTGGTCAGTGCTTAAAGCATTACCAGCTGACAACACTCTCCGCACCCTGGGTTTTAAAAACAGCTTCTCGCTTATTAGGCACCAGCAGTTGTGTTTTGCTGTGGTTAAGCAGAAGAAATCAAAGCAGTGGTTGTGATCAACAGCATTTACTGAAGACTATATGCTTGTTCTTGGTCTAAGCACCTTATATGTACTAACTCATTTAACTTGCACAATAACCTCATAACACAAGTGCAATTATTTTCCCCTCCTTTACAAATATGGAAACTAGGGCAAAAGGAGGTTAGATATTTAATTGCCCAAAGTTCACAACCAGTAAAAGGTGGAGTCAGCATTCCACAGCCCAAGACCAATATTTATTATCTATTTTTTTTGCCAGGCACTTAACACTACTTTGTCCAATTATTTCCTAGAGCAGAGGAATGACCATCCTGTATTTTAACTCAACAATGTTTACCAAAAACCTGGAATTGCCACCATCTTTCTGATAATCACTTCTCTTACCTCGAACAGTATGGGAAAAGCGTAGTACAGATATTTTTGACATTATTTTGTCATTATTATATGTGGCATGGATTCTGCCCAAGAGATGATGGCTCATTATCACATGTGAACCCACACACAGACACCCATCCACACTCAATCACCTGTTGAATTGGTCAATTCAAACAACCAATCAGTGCGATGAGGTTGAGAAAATCAGTCACACCAGTTACCTGACACCTTGCAGAACAAAAAGAGAGAAGGGAAGACATCCAAATATTTGTTGCATCTCATTTTTAACTTTTTAATATCCTGCGCTGGAAACCCACAAAGACCCAACTCCAGAGCCTACGAAACATTGAGGAGGAAAATATAAGGACAACAGATCTAGCTTCTAATGCCACTCGCAGGCTGTTATCAATCTGCTTGCAAAGAATTACACTGCATACCATCATAGCTTTCTGCTTCATGGAATAAAGCCTTCCCGGTCCATCTCCTTGTCCTCTCTCTTTGAAAAATGCACTTTTCTATTTATTTACAAAGCCTATTTTTCACCTACCAGGAAAAATATCACATTTAAATGAATCCCAGTAGCCAAAATTAAATTCTGGCCTTAAAGTTCTAGCTTGGGAAGTAGCCAGGGATAAGTAATAAGCTCCATGCATTTCCAAATTAATTTGTTAATTTAAATGGCATAACAACTCAAAACTGTTGCTCCCCAACCTTATTGTAGTTGCAGAAACCAGAAAAAAAATTATAAATGAATAGATATAAATGAACAGAAAAGATTCTTTATTTGTATTTGACAAAATAAAATTAATAAAGACACCCAAATATGCTGAGAATCTTTCATCTTTGAAGTAGTTGCTGTATCTTCCATATAATATTGCAGTTTTCAACATAAGCACTCATTTTATCAAACAGCAGAGTAAATAGCAACATAAAAACATGGAGCAGCTTGCTGGCTCATAGATAATGACTTCCCCAAGGCTGCAGTGGCTTATATACCTTTCTTTGGCAATTCCTTTTGGAATTTTTTTTTCCATTTTTCCGTAGAGATTTTGCAGGAGATTTTTATTTTGTTTTGTTTTCATTCTTTCATGAGCTACAAAATTATGTGACTCTCCCCTTTCATGATTCCTCCCATTAAAAGTTCTGCCATCTTGTTAGGCACGTAAGTGACATGTTCACCAGAGTTCAGGGGTGAAGAGAACTGAATTTCAAAACCACACAATTTATGTGGAAATGAAGCACATTCCTCGCTTGTTTCTGTGTCAGACATATGGGAAGACTGTGTGTATAATAGGCTGTTTGATTTGTGTGATGGATTTTTTTTTTTAAGCTTTCTGTAGAAAAAAAAGTCACACTGATTTCTAGGCTCATCTATACTTCTTTTCCTGTATTTTATGTGGAAACATTTTAGAACTCACAGTTTCCATATTAGGTACATTTTCCACAGTTAATTAATCCTGCTTTCCCACATGACAAATGACCCTATCTCATAAAAGGGCACATTGGCAAGCAAAGATGGAGTCAAAGAAGGTATTCTTTGATATTTATACATGATATTTTTTCTTTTAATTTTAAAACACTGGACTCCCAGAGTAGAAAAGTACTGTACATGTTCTACAGAAAAGTAAATTTTGGCATCTTTTAGGTAAATTAAATGCATGAGTTCTTTTTTCTTTCTTTTAAGAACCACAATGCCCAATTAGAGGGGGGAAAAGTACAACGGCTCCATACCTAGATTTTTAGGTATGCCATATCTTGTGCTCTCAGCTATGAAAATTCAGAACGTAAACTCTAGTCAAATGGCCATGTGGTAGCATTTGAAATTGCCAATACAAATGGCCCTCCCTGGTTTTCCTCCAAAATCTCCAAGTTTGGGGGGGGGGGAGGGAAATAGACTCCATATTATTAACTTGCTGACTATTTTCTCTTTACTCAATATTAAATTAGGATGGAGGAGAAAGCCCCGGATGTCACCCTAGGCTGTCAGCTTCCCACAAAGACACAGGGCTTTCCTTGCCACATGAGAGCTAGAAAGATGAATGGCACTATGAGTCTTATCTGTAAGAAGTGACCTAAAAATCTCACTGATAGGCAATAGGCCAAATTTGGCCATCTCACATCTCTAGACTTCTCTAGAGACCAAGAAGTTACCATGCTAGCCTAGATTCCACCCTCAGCTTTATCAGTCACTGGGAAGTCTGTGTTACCTCTCAGGGCCTCTGTTCCCTCATTCATAAAATGATATGGATGGAAAAAAAACATTCTCTAATGGTCCCTCAGCTCTAGCATTTTATGATTCTATCTTATGCCATGTAATATGGCACTATTCTCCACTCTCTCCACTACCAACCTTCACTGATTTATTGCCCAAGAGCAAGTCGGTGTAGTGAACTCTGGGCTTAACCTGGCCTGTCTTGCATTAGTCAAACCAAGTTATTTCCCACCTTTATCACTGTGCTGCAATTCTGATGCATGTACCAAAAAAAAAAGAAATCTATCTATCCATCTCTTTGCTTAATTTATCCATCTATCTACCTACCTTTAACATCTCTGTTTTAAAATACATTTTCTGAAGAAAAATTAAGGTTTTTAAGGCTGTTTCCCATGACTACCCTTGAAATCACTGCAACAGTTTTGCCACGAAAGACACAAATGTAGCCTACTTACAAGCCCCTGGTTGTTTAAAATCTGGACATTTCCTCTTGACCTTCTCTTTAATTCACCACTATCTCTTCTCAGTGTCTTTAAACTCAGAACTGTTCATCTCCACACTTTGCATTTGATTCTATACCTAGACCAGAGGCAGATAAACAATGGAATAAGAAGAAACTCATGCAGAGTTTGGTTTTGTCTCCTATTTATATAAACAAAGGCCAAAAAAGCCTCTAAGCAGGCATCAGTTTTTACCAATTTATCTTTCTACCATGACACATTTCTAGGAGAAAATCTATTAGCTTGATTTAAAAAAAGGGGGGGGGGGGTAGGAAGTCTGGGAAGACTGTCTTAGGCAGTGGAGTAAATACCAAGATGAATGAGAAAGGGAAAATAGGTTTAACAACAGCAACAACAACAACAAATATTTGGGGTTATTTGCTCTCCATTCGAACGCGTCATAGCATTCTTGCCAATCAGTGAGCATACCTAGCATGATCTGCTCCCATGGAGGGATGGCTCATGCAGAATGTCCTTCCCTGGGTGGTTTCCAGAGAACGATTTGTTCAGAAGATGAGAAATGAAGAGTCAGAATAAGTTAGCAAGGATCTTTTTCTTTGAGATTCAGGCCTGTCTTGTACCTCTGAGAGATGGATTATTTTTTCAGTCTGCTGTACCTCAGGCATTGTGTTAGGTCCATTCACATGCATTATTTCGTGGGATCTTCTGCACAATTCAGCAGTTGTGCTTCTTGGGATTTCCCTGTTGCATAAGGAAAAGCTGGGCTTTCGAAAGGCCACACGCAGCCACTTGACAGTGGACATGAAATAAGCTGCACATTCACATCATCGAGCTGCTACAGCAACAAAGAATATTTAATAGCTTTAAGCCAGAAGTAAAAAGATGCTTATGTGTCTGCCCAACATGGAATCAGTTTTTAGCTAAGACACTAAATCAGGAAGTTACTATTTCTTTTTTTTTAAGATTTTATTTACTTATTTGACACAGAGAGAGAAAGCACACAAGCAGGGGAGGCAGCAGGCAGAGGGAGAAGCAGGCTCCTCGCTGAGCAGGGAGCCCGATGTGGGGCTCGATCCCAGGACCCTGAGATCATGACCTGAGCCGAAGGCCCACACTTACTTCACTGAGCCACCCAGGTGCCCTGGAAGTTACTATTTCTACTAAAGATGGGAAAACAATGCATCCCTGCCACCCCCACAGCATAGCATAATGCAGAATACAAGCAAGGACAACATCTCATAGCAGAACATTTGCTGAACTTATTAGAGAAACTGATCTGGTTTACGGTTGATAAAGATTCCCTAACCAACGTGAAATTGAGCAAATACCTCAGCACACATGGGGAGTTGTATGCTAACAAGATGGTCCCGTACAAGGATGCCAACCTCCTCGTACGGAATAGCAAAAGCCAAGAATGACATGGGATGCTATTTCACTAAGAATGAGAACGCTCTGGACCCCACCAGTACTGTGGCAACCCTCTTGGTCCTCTCATGGATTAGTGGGGAGAATCTGGAAATGAATAACAGAATCACTCAGTCCATCATTTATTACTTTGTTATATGTAATTATGCTTAAATTAACCACGTAGTAAACCTTATATTACTCCAGCTTCCAATGGAGGCTTCGTCACTCTAACTCAAGGAAATGTTGGCTTCATAAAACCAAGAGCAACCTCCTGCAGGCATTTTGCAGGCTGTGGACTGACAAATAACCCTGAATGATTGCTCACTCAAGAGTCCGAGGCACAAAATGGGCAGAAAAAATCAGGAGCACTGCTTAGCAAATGCCACCAAAGGTTCATTTCTCCTTGGGTTTTCTGTGCCATGTTATACATACACTTGTTTATAAAACAGGGAACAGCAAGTGGCCTCATTTGGCTAAGTCCAAAGCCTACACACTTTCTGCGACGTCACACTATTATGACATATAGCCATTAACCCGTGCTAATCGCCTATTTCACTTGAATGAACCAACACAATGATGCGTGGATTTGAGAAGATGATCTCATACAAAAAACAAATAAAAGAGGAACCTGTTATAATATGTAAGGTTCCTTCTTACAAAGATTCAAAACCATGGGTCAAATAACATGCTGTCCAGCAACAGTATGATAAAATTCTTTCCAGAAAGGAAAATTCCATTGAAAACAAGTACTTTCAATTTCCTAGCAGATGACCCATAACAACAGTATAGAGAATAATTTTCCATAACAAACACTCTTGCAAAACCAATGCTGTTGTTTCTCCTGGTCTCTGCCATTCCACCTTCATTTTCTAGAAACCAAGCAACTAAAGTGATGTGGCTGTTTACACTTCCAGAAGCAGAACAGAAAACTGAGGGACTTTGACTCACACCCTTTTGTTCTACTATCAACTGGCAGTTACCTTTCAATCATTCTTACTCCTCATCCTTCACAATGCAAACTTCAGAGTCACCCAGCCAGAAATGAACCCAAATAACTCCCAAACACTCCACTAGAAACCCAAACAAAACACAGGATAAAAAACTCTAGGGTGCCTGCTCTTCACAGAAACGTGCTAGCTCACCAGCAAAAATCTGGGCTTCGGTACTGGGCTGTCCACAACTCCTAATGACCCGTGAGGCCGCCTCAGGTCCAGAAGACCTTCCTTTCTGGCTTTCACATTTTATCCATCAGTCTACCACAGCCTATGTGGCTAACATTATCTTCCTTGCCCTTTCCCTTAAATCTGCTCCTTCCTCCCACCCACGCTGCCCTCCTCCATGATGTCCATCCTCTCCTCCCAGGCTCTCTGCTCCCCTCTGGGGTGACCCTCTCCCTGTCTTCTCTGATTCCCCTATGTCCTTCCCCAGGACCTGTCTGGGTCTGATCTTAACAGGTCACTCTATCCAAACACACTAGCTTTTTTTTGCCCTGAAATTCCAGACTTCTCACCACTTAGCCCCATAGAATGAAGAAGTTAAATTTCTCTAGTTCCTTCATTTATAATAGTCTTATCTATTCATCTGGATTAAAAGCCCATGTCTTAGAATTCCTTGGCACACCCTCCATCTCAGCCAGCGTTCTTAAAATCAGACAGCTGGTTTTTTTCACAAATTTTCCACAATTACATGTACACTAATTCTAGAAATCTATTTGGAAATTTCACTATAATTTTAAAATGTAAGTATCTCATAATGTTCCTAAGCATAGAATTGATGGGGTCTGCTGACTAACCCTATCATGTGGATCTTTTCCCTACACCTCCACATTACCTCCTTAGCTTAATTTCTTCTCCCCTGCTCCCACCGCTTTCTGAGCTAACTCCAGTAGAGCACCCATCATACCTTGTTATATCAGGATCAGATTCACCTAGGAGTGAAAATGAAGGCTCCTGTTTAGAAGGCAGGGGTGAAGTATTACTCATCCTTGTACCCAGCCTCTCTCACTCACGTTATATAGACATACACATTATACATAAATATATATACATATGCTTCATTATATGCATGATGGGTACATATACATAATATGTATTTATGTACAGGCACATCATAGAATGTATCTCTGTACAGATACATAAAACGTGGTATATGTGTTTATATAAAGAACTTATTCTATATATATGTATAAAACATTGGATATAGGGGTGCCTGGGTGGCTCAGCTGGTTAAGTGTCTACTTTCAGCTCAGGTCATGATCCCAGGGTTCTGGGATCAAGCCCCATGTCAGGCTCCCAGCTCAGCAGGGAGCCTGCTTCTCCCTCTCCCTCTGCCCCTCCCCCTGCCTGTGCGCTCTCTCTCTCTCTCTCTCTCTCTCTCTCTCACTTGCCTGCACTCTCTCTCTCTCTCTCTCAAATAAATAAAAAATAATCTTTAAAAAAACATTGGGTATATATGCATTTATTTATTTATAGCCATTAAATGTCAAATGACGAACATAGAGTGTCAAAGCTGGGGTAAAAAGACTCAGAAATAGTCTAGCCTCACCCTGCACTCTGTAGATGGGGAAAATCAGACTTAGGGAAATTAATTTTTTTCAAGACTTAACTTGGTAGAAACAGGATATAAGGTTTGTGAAGGAACTATCAAACTTTATCATAAATTCCACAGGAAAACAGCATAAAGATTTCCACTGGGGCAGAAAGAGATTGCAGCTGGACAAGAAAGCTGAAGGAGAAGATTTCCCAATAGAGCAACCATTTGGGGTTCGAGGCAAATATACCCTGCACAATGCAGATTGTCTACATATTGGAATAGTTTACTATGGCCCACAGCTACCAGCATGCAAATCTCCTTCGGTGTTAGTCCTAAAAATTCAGATTCCTCAGCTCACCAGAAAGCTACCTACTATGAATCTCTGTGCTAGGCCCACAAATCTGCATTTCCCCCAGGGTCCCCAGTTGAGTCTCTGCACAGCACAGTTTGAGAACCACTAACTATGTCCTATACAGAGCTGAGAGTGGAACCAGACATAAAAGCCTAGGCAGATGCTAACAGACTTGCAATTCTTGTCCCCAGGGAACCAATAAGAGAAAACTGGAAGTTGGTCATTGGTCATTAGGTTTAACCAAGGAATCCAATTCTTATCACTAATTCTATATTCAAAAAAGCACTTCTCGCCTAAGTACCTCAAGACCCTCCACCAAATAAACGCCATTCTCTTGAAAACAGCTAGCTCTTTGCTCAAATTGAAGGGGAAAAAATCATATGTGGCTTTCTGGAGATGGCCTAGTACCAATTCTCTATATCGACCTTGAGCTGTGGCCTTCCTCCCTCTCCTCCCCTCCTCCCCACCTTCCTCCCCCTCCTCCTTCTTCCCTTCCTCCCTCTCTTCCTCCCCTTCTTCCCAGTCTCCTCCTTCCCCTCCCCCTCCTTCTTTACCTTTTAGCTTCACCTTCTCTTCCCTAAAAATCTTGTCCCTGGAACTGTTCAGCATTACCTGGGAACTCATTTAAAATGTAAACTATGAGGCCCAACCTACAGAATCAGAAACTCTGTGGGTGGAGCCCAGCACTCTGGGTTTAGCAGGTCTTCCAGGCAATTCTGATGCAAACTGAAGTTTGAGAGCCATTGCCCTACAGAAATACGGACAGAAAAGGAGCTGTTACCTGCCATTCTCCAGCCTGATCCTCCTCCTTGGGGAACTAGGAAGAGGTGAATTGCTGCCTAGCAAAGGAGACCCAAGCCCATCTGCCCCCACCAGTCCATCTGCAGGTAGTCACAGAATTGACTCCTAACAAAGCTTACCCTGAGTACCCAAGTTGCTACTCCATAAATATCAACTGATAATCATACCAACATATTAAAGAACAAGGCAATACAGCAGCCAGGGCGGGAGGGCACACAAATCGACATAACACACAGCCTGGCTTTAAAAGTTATATCTATATTCTAATGTTAACGGAAGGGGAAGGAGTGGAGGGGAGGAATAGTTTAATTTAGCCAAAATTGTTTATTTTAAATGAATTGGTTGATTTAAATCCTACAACCCGTTTCTAAGCACTTGCTTTCAAATTAACTAGTTGTTTGAATGAAATGGTGAATTTCTTTTCCTTCCTTGAAGACAGGCTCATGTGGCTACCACCTGAAATCAATGATTAAAGAAATATTTAATAGTATCTGTCCATCATTAAATTATTGCTGTTAATTAAAACTTTAAAGGAAGCTTAGTCTTTTCTACTAATGGATATAGGGATTCCAGTGTTACAAGTTACATTTCTAAGCCAAAAAATGCACAAGGAAGTGAAGTATATGTAGAAAATTCATCTCTAAAGCACACTACCCACCAACAGCTACCTAATTTAGCAGAATATATTACCTCTATGCTTCATAAATCTTAATTAAAGCCGTTAGTTTTTCTATTATGTGATCAAGAAATGCCCCATTAAAGTTAAACAGTTTCTACAAGTAATTATACACATATACACTTTTAAAATTGTTTCACATATACTGGAAACGTTGTCTACTAAATCAAAAACTTGCAGAATTTCATTAATGCAAGATTTTTTTATCTCCCAAAAGTCAAATGTGTCCCAGAGGAACCAGTATACTCAATGCTGGCTTCTTATAATACAATTTAATGCTCACAAACACAACTAAAGTATTTAAACATTTACAGGGGTTGTCATAAATGCTTTTCTTATTTTTGATCAAATTCAACCTTACACTTAATACAGTTAACTGTACTTATTTAATTTAAAAACTTGAAATTCCAACCTCAAAAATTTATAACAATATAAATGCAGTTACTTGGCTATAGGATCCGTATACTATGGGGACTCCATTCTTCAATATGAAACACAAATGCCAAAACCAGAGAGGGGATATTTTAAAAAATAGACATTATTTTAAATAACTGTTGGCACGTTGAAGAAAAAGAACTTCAAAACCCAATTCAAAAATAGATCTCTTTTATTCATGCAGTCATTTCAATCAGACACCAGCTCACCAAGAAGAAGAAGAGCATAAAAAATGTTTTGTTTCTATGTTTCTGGTGTTTTGAAAAATAATACGAGATAAATTGATAAACCGGATCATTGAAAGCATTGTTAGTCAGGTGTTCTAGCCATCTGAACTTAATAATTGGATGGAAAATACTATTGAGAATTTCCCCATTTTTTCAGGAGGTGCAATTACTTTAATACATTATGATGTTCCATGGAACTCCGTAATATTATGCTTCTGAAAGCTGAGCAAGTTTAGCCTTTGGAAACAGTGTCACAGTCCTCAGAAAAAAAAAAAAGGCACTTGGGTGCAAACTGTTGTGCCAAGAGCTTACCATCCTAGGGCATACTGATGAGCACAGGTACAGAACGGGGCAGGGGGGCTGCCGAGACACAGCCTTGGCGCAGGCATTGATGGATGACCCTTGATCCCACAGAATGTAATATCTCTCAGGGCTGAGAGTGCATTATTAATTGAAATCCTTGTTTAGTTCCTCCGTGTAGACCACTATATAATTGCATCTCTACCTTGAAAACTATTTTCAGCAGAATTCGGAATGAGGAAAGTATCTTCAAAATGTGAAGCAAGAAAACCTATTTCATTTACATGTGATTATATTGCAACGGACATACTAGGGAGGCACTGAATCGTTACACGCATTACCACGTACAGAGCACAAAATAGATGCAGGTAGATTACCCTAGAGCACAGAGACAATTAAAATGCCATTTGACATAAAATTAAAAGCCCCAAGATTAAAAACTAAAAACAACTGTTAAATAAAATTAATTAGTGTTTGTGCCTAGCGACAAATGTAAATGACCACAGTGTACTCTGATATTAAATAGAAACTTTCCAATATAGATTTCTTATAGTTACAAATACCTCAGTTTAATGAAATGCCTCTTCTTTTGTGACTGTATTTTATGAATATAAATTGGACTAGTGAAACACATTAGCATTTTTTCTTATTCAAGTAGAGCATATCAAATCACACTAGTTTAAAAAGAAAATGTTTCCCAGGAAAATGAAAGTTTTGTGTGGGAGATGGGGGGGTTGGGGAGGGGGCACCCCAGCTAAGGTAAAGGAAAGATTAAATATCTCACTGAATGTCAGCCTGACAGGGAGAAGTAACATCCCTGACAATCTCAATTTTATCAAAGTGTAAGATGAAGTAAAATAGAAGACTGGGATGTATTAGGAGATGTCTAACATAGGTTTAGAAAAATAGATGCAGTAATAATCCCATCCACTAATAACCTAGATAAGGAGCCTAGTGGGGAACTTAACAACCAGTCACACTAAATGACAGAGCAGAGGGCAAAGAGGTGTGGAAAGTGAGAAGATAGACTTCCAAGTCTTTTCCTGAAAGTGCTTAGATTTTGAGGAGAGTCCAATATTGCCTGACAAAAGGGTCTTTGTGCAACAACACCAGGGAGGTGAAGGAGACCCGCTCAGGAAAACCAATGAAGACAGGCTGAGCCTTGTACACAGGATCCGTGGAGAACTTTGAATCACATGGTCTGCAGAAAGGACAATGCCTATACTGCTAAATGCATGACCACCATATTCAGGCAGTATCTGAGTGGCCACAGACTAGATGTCTTTAAAGAATCGTGCTGAGTTTTTTTTCTTCCAAAACTATAACAAGCAAATACACAGACTGCGACTTCAAACCGCGTTACTAGTCTTAGACTGATCCCCAGACATCTGACCACTCTGAGTGACTTGATTGCCCCCTCCCCCAAACCATGATCCCTCTGGTGGGCAGGGGCTCTGATTCTAAGTTCCTAATGAAGCTAGCAAAACAGCCCAAGAGGTTCTGTCTGCACATACGGCCCTTAACACCCTGAAGTTCCAATCCCAGAAAGATGAAATAGGAGCCTGTCATTATTAAGGAAGCCTAGAGACGCAAAGAGAGAGGCTAGCAATTTTAAGTAGAGAAATACCCACTAACCATGGGTGGTGGTCCATGGTTTATCCAAATCCAGGATATCTACAGACACTTAGGCTGGAAATGTAGCAAACTCATCAGATCATCGGTGTTTCCAGTTCTAGCCAGAGTTGCCAAAGTTCTTGCCCTTGCAGGAAACCATAAATAAGAGAAAAACACCCAGTATTAACTTTTCCGGAACTTCAAACTATGGTTGCCTGGTTGGTTTCACTAGGATAAAAACATAAAAATGTTCTTGGTTAAGGGACAAAGAGTTTATTTTTCTCCTTCACCAGTCCTAATTGCCAGGCTACCAATCTGAAAATAATTGAAGTGTTTAAAAGTATCCAACAAAGCAAACAACATCCTTGAATCAACTTTAAAACTGGATGCTAACTTTAAAGTAGAATTAGATGCAATTTTATCTGAAATGGCATCTTTTCAGCTACAATTCCCATCATATGAAATAAACACCAAGTTATAAAACTGTCCAAAATTTTCTTAAAAATATTCATCTGCCAGTAAAATAAAGGAAAAAGGTTCATTCTCATACAAGAATCAAAAGAGAATGCAGGGGGAGGGATGGATAAGGGTGGAATAAAAAGTATCTTCCGTGGCCAAAATAGCCTCACGGCAGAGACAGAAGTATGGTTTTGAATTCTACCTCCACCTTGAACTAGCCACAGAGTTGCAGATTCATCATCCATAAAAGGGAGGTAAGGATATTCTTCATCAGAGTATAGTATGGAAAACAGTTCACACAGTGGCTGGTACATAATATTCTTAATAAGTATTATCTACTGACATTATTCTTATCATGAGTTAGCTAGCAAAGAGAAGGGTCTTAAGAAAATAGGAGACAAAACAATGAATCATGGAACACTACATCAAAAACTAATGATGTAATGTATGGTGATTAAAATAACATAATATTTAAAAAAATGAAAAAAAAAGAAAATAGACAGAAATATATCCAAATGAGCCAGATGGGAAAGGAAGTATGAGAATAAAGGCCAAAGGAGAAAGAAGGGAGAAGTTTTGGGAACATCACAGTTTAGCCTATGATTTAATGAATGTGGTATGTGACGGCCTGATAATGTCAGTGGTGATGGGTATGTAGCTTTAGAAACAGGTTATATCAAATTCTTGCATTTGGCCTGATGGACATGAACATATAAATTCATATTCTACTTCCATCATTGAGGGCACTAATAAGACTGTTAAACCTGGCCCTCACCCTTTAAATGTAATTTTACCCAAGTGAAACACAAGTGAGCTACAATCAACAGTGGAGAACCCTGTAGGCATCTAGGGAAGCCATAGTTACAGTGTGTCCCATGGAATCTGCTCATAAAAAATGCACTATAAGAACAAGCTATTACAGGCTTAACTTCTAAGCAGGAATAGGGTGGCTCCCAGTATACACTTCATGAAGACGTTCCATTATATGAACAATCAATTCTCTCATTGGCAATGATGGAGAAATGGCTTACTTGAGGAAATACTCTATTACATATAAATTAGCAATTTGAAAGAAAGAGAGGAGAAAGGGAGGAAGGGAGGAAGGGAGGAAGGAAGGAAGGAAGGAAGGAAGGAAGGAAGGAAGGAAGGAAGGAAGGAAGGAAGGAGAGAAACTATCAAATACACTTGACACCACAACATGATAAATATTGTTGATTGTAATTTAATCATCCCTTGATCATTCAAACAGAAATTTAGGAATTTGCAAACCTCTACATCACTATGATTTTCTCTGTCTTAAAGACATAGAAACCTTCCAACTAAAAGACAATCATAATTAACACAATGCCATTTGAGAGTTTATTTTATAGTTAAATAATATTCGGCACAACTACCTCTTGATTTACAATAAAACGAAATAAAAATTGAGATTTAACATAAACTCATAGCAAATTAGAAATGCCGATCAAGGGATTAAAAACCAAGCAAAGATAGCAGAGAAAGTCAAGAATTATTTAACTGTAGTTTTTGGATGAAAAAAGAGGATTTAAATACATAACAGGAAGGCAGGATGGTAAGCATAATTTCTACAAATAATTCACATGCACACATGTCCCTAAAATGTACTAAGCAGTACATAGATGTCCAAAAACAAGAAACACCAGTTACCCAGAGGCCATGATAACCTTCTCCACACAAGAGGAACCAGGTCTGCTTTAAAAAGGCTTGGAAGTGAGGAGGCTCAGACCCACTCCAGGAAACTCCACCGGTGTTTCCATTATAAACCGCATTTCAGGAGTTTACAAGTTGAATGTTTTTAAAACATATTGGGTTCATAATGAACTCACACATTCTTAAAGTGTTCTTTTTGCTCTCCTTTAAAAAGTATGGCCACTTTTGTGAACAAATCATAAACAAAATTTCAGGTGATTATTGTTGGCTGAGTTCCAAGACACAATGACTAAATATTTAAACAGGGTAAAACGACTAATTATTTTCTTCATTTGGAAAGTAGAGTAGAAAGGCCAGCCTGAGAAATGCTCTACAGAATTTCCGTTGTAGAGCGTTCTTTTGCAATATTTTCATTCAGTGGTTCAGGATCCTAGGACTGCAGTGAGGAATATGCAATCAAACTTCAAAAACACCATTTCTACATCTGGAGATTTATGCAATAATCGCTCCAGCATTAGACTTTTCTGAAGTTGTTAGTGGTCAAAATTACATGTACCATGAAAGCCAGAAAGACTCTCAGAGTGGAGCTAAAAGCCAGGTGGCAGGGCACCTACACTTAGGTGCCGCCACAAACCCCAAATTCAAACCAACCTTGGAGTTTTACAAGCCCTTTCCCTGCGCCAACCCCCAACTTAAAAATAGTCCAGGGCAAAGCTCTGCAGGGAACTGAGTTGATGAGGTTAAGGCTTAAAACCATTTCTGTCAAAACCAAAAAAAAAAAAAAAAAAAATCTGGTGTCTCTGCCAAATATAAAACTACTCTCCACAGCAGTCACTAACACCTTTTAGGGTTTATAAAAGGGGAAGGCAGCAGCAAAGACACCAAAGCCAGGGATGCATCATTCCCACAGGAATGCATTATTGGGCTCAATTCACCAAGCTTTGCACATGGCAATTTTGGACGGCACAACACTATTGAGTCCCAGAACCGTGGACCTGCACCAGACTAGGAAAAACACCTTGATATGAAGCAGGTTTGCCACGAAACTCCCTCATGACACCTTCACCCGGGGGGTCAAGCCCCTAACAGAAAAGTGTTCTCAGTGAGCCTGTGAACCAACAAAATTTCCCTATTCCCAGAACAGCTTTTCATCTGCAGGCACCTGTCATGACAGAGGATTTTATAGGAAGCCTATCCCAAAAGGAAGAGCCAGACCCAGTCATGTGTTTGGCCACATGAAGTGTCCGAATTGCAAATATGCAAAAGACACAAATAATACTAATTAAAAGCATACAAATTCCACCACCTAATTGATAATATTCCACATGTAGGTTAAAGGTCAAAAATACCCTACAACACTGTTGTATTTTTTGACAGGGACAAACTTTTCCATCTGTTTCTGATCTTATCCATGATTGGTCACTGGCCTCAAAAGAAAAATCCACTGCTAATAATAAATGAAATGAAATTTACACTTTCCTGTAAATACAATTCCACCTTCAAGAAATTTGTACAATTGCCTTTTGTCTCCAGGCAAATTTCCTTGGGAGAACAGAGAATGATATGGAGCAGGCAGGCTGAGAGGAGAAAGGTGTTAATGAGGACCTGCATCTAAGTATGAGAAAGATTTCCCTGCAACACAGCTTAAATTAACCAAGCTTCAAGTGGTTTAAATATATGGGAAATAAGGAAAAATCTCTCTCTCTCATACACACACACACACACACACACACACACACACACACACCAGCTCGCTTGAGGATCTGCTGAGGAACAGTTTGAAAACCACCAATTTAGCTCATGCCTCTCATTTCACAGATGAAAAACCTGAAGTGTAGAGAGGTTAAGTGACTGGCCCAAGGTCACACCTTGTTAATGATGGGCTGGAAGAACAACTCTGGCTAGAACTGCTTTGCATGCGTGTCCCTCGAGCCCTGTGGAGGCAGCCAGGCAGAAAACTGGGCTGGAGGCCTGGACTTCCACAGGGGAGAGCAGTGAGGTGGCAGGAACACACAACTGGAGACACAGGGAGCCAAGGAGATGTCAGGGTCCCGGGCTGGCCCCTCCACACCCTAGGAAGGAGCCACGGGGTAGCCTGAGCTCCTTAACGTACTGTCCCATGAAGGCGCCTACATTTTAAGAGACACGGGAGGGACTTAACAGAGGACCCTTCCACGAGCTGCCCTCTAGAGGAAATTGAAATAGTAGCAGAGAACCCACTCAGCCCCTAAAAATGGGCACACGATGATAGGCCATGAAGCGGCAGGACACTGAGGATACACACACAGTTCTCTTTGGGGGATCTCCCTTTCTCCTTGTCTCCACAGCCTCATACCCGTCCCAGCATGAGTCATTGTTTAGGTAGAAAAAAGTTAGTATCTCTTTCTGCTTGATATTATCTGAAGGGCAACAGTAGAGATGCTGGTCTTTAATAATAGATACCATTGAGAAGTGTATGTAAATTCCCAGAGGCAACATGATAGGGACAGAAGGTCAGAAACTCTGCATGGAGATTTAGCCAGTCGCAGAACTGCCCAAAGGATAACCTGGCCCTCCGATTCGCAGGCACGAAAGTACTATTAAAGCAGAGAAGATGACATACATTGCCTCCCATGGAACTTCTCATCATACCCATGAGCACTGAACAGAATGAGTTTAGTCCCACCTCTAAAAAATAAAGCCTGTCAGCTATTCTGTGGCGGCTACCGTGTCCCTTAAGCTTTCTTTGAACTAAAAGGAAACCACATAAAGGGAAAAAAAGGCAGAGTTATATATTTTCGAAGGTGGAACGTGCTACTTTTTATTCTTTTCTTCTGTGGGCCCAGAGTAATAGACATCAACTCCAGAGGAAGAGGGCAGAGGTAACAAAAGTTTCTCTGTAGCACAGGGATATAACAGCAACCTTGTTAGCCCTGGGTGCTACAATTAAAACCACACAATACTAGAGGCTCCCATTTTTTTGCCAGACAGTAAGAATGAACAAGACCAGAAAAAAAAAAAATGAGCAAGACAGAAGCAGTCTCCACAGAATGGGGGTGGGGTGGGGGTGATGAGAAAGAAGAGGAGGAAGAGAGTGGAAAGAATCTGTGCGTTCAGGTGAAGGCAGAGTACCAATAAGAACTGATAGGTAACCCTGAGATACCAATGGATGCTGAATCATCAGTGTCCTGGTTGTTGTTCTAGAACTCCATGCCTCTTTTTTCCTACAAATTATCACTTACCCTAAAGTTTACCCAATTTTTTAAAGAAGAAGCATGCAGATTGTGTGGTAAGTAGCCATGGTACATCAGGCTTCATAAATGGCATAGCACACTTGATACTGCAAGGAAAAGTCAAGTTAATTTATTCCTCCAACTCTTGAGTTGAAATATCATAGAATGAGAAAGATGATTCTGTAAAGGAACCAGAGCAACCTGAGAAGGTGAACATTTTCCAAACAGGTGACAGTTGACTGGCAGGACCAGTTTAGAGGGGACAAAAAGAATGATTATTTCACCCAGTCACTAAGCAGATGCCTTCTGGTTAATATTTGATGTATTACATGCAGTATTCACTACCTTAATTAGAAATGAAACAACATATATTGTTTTAAACAATAAACATGGTGATGTGTTACTATGTTAATGTTTGGTGCTTTTCATATGTTAGGTGTATTAGTTAGGGTGTAGGCTAAGCTGCTATAACAAAGGGACCTCAGTAGAAGTACTCAGAAAAGTATGTTTTCTTCTCATGTAACAGTCCAAAGTGAGGCAGGCAATCCCAGGCAGGTAAGCAGCTCTGATCTGCAAGGTCACCCAGGGTTCCAGGTTCCTACTACCTTATTGCTCTGCCATTTCTTAACAATGTTCAGAGTTGATTCACTACCATCCATCTACTTTCTCATTCATAGGAAGGGGGGAAAGAGGAAAAGATGAGCAGGTAGCTTCTTTTTCTAAATTGAAGATAATTTATACATAGCTCTGCTCATATTCCATGGGACAGAACCCTAACGGCATGGCCATCTCTAACTCCAGGGGAGGCTGGAAATGTAACCTATAACTGGATGGCCATATTCGTAGCCAACGTTCAAGTGGTTGTTATTGAAAAGAGACAAGAGAAGAACAGACATGGGGAGGCAGTTTGCAGTCTCTGTCATTTTACCTCATTTAGCCCTTTCAACAATCCTATATTATAATACTTTTTTTTTTTATGAACAATGTATCTGAGGCTGTCAATAATTTGCCCAAGCACCACAACGGGAAGTTGCAGAAAAGGAATTCAAACTCAAGTCCATCTGCCTCCAATCTCATCTTCATTCTACAACACCATGTGCCACGCACCCAATTAATCTCACTCCAGCTGACAAGGCCCACAGTAAGGAATAAAGCTCATGCCGTGTGGCCTTTTTCTTAAAGCCAATGTCTTTTAAGAAAGTAACAATACCACCAGGAAGGTTTTTATAAGGAGAAGAATGTCAGAAACTCCTTTTTAGAAAATAAAAAGTTGAAGGGAAAGGAAAATTGCCCGGAATGCATTAAAATACCACTATAAAAGACACTTGAAAGAATGGGTTTTTTTCTTACCACTGTAAGGCAATCTATTTTGGTGGTGTCGACTATGAATTGTATTGATAAGAATAAAAGAGCTCATATGGAATGACTTTCTTATTATTGAATATCCACAGTAAACTGCTACAGGATCATCTAAACCAGCAACGGTCTGATTGGTAGAGTTGGTGTAATACACACACACACACACACACACACACACATATCTTTATAAAATAACATCACTGCATCCTACTGATCTTAAATTCCTAAACACCTGAATGGATCTATGTCGTGAGATAAATGCTGGTAGAATGAGAATTTACAGTCCTGCCCATTCATTCCATTTGCGTAAGCACTTTCAAGAAAGGAAGGCTCTGTTGGGGGTGGATTTTTCTCCCCCCCCCCCCCGCTTCCTTTCCCTCAAACCGAGAGATATGTTTTATAATCTACAGCAAGCTCACTGGCAAATCTCCATTCTTTCCAACCTGACAGACTGTTTGTCAGTTAAACTCCCCTTGTCGTGTATCCCTACCACTGCCAACTCATGCACGGAGACCTTCACTTTTACTGCCACCACTTGCACCCTCTGCAACCTTTGTCATTGATCACTGATCCGATCCAGTGCCCACATGTTCTTCAAGTGCCTACACAAGTAATGAGGTACTTGTGGTGTAAAATTAAACTGTCAACTGTCAGCGATTGATAACCACAGTGAGAGCTGACCTAGAACACCTGCACCAGTGGCCAAGACAGGTGTGACATGTTTGATCGCTGAGGCCTGCTAGTCAGGCTGACCCGGCGCTGTCCCTCCATGGACTTTCCTTTGCATTTCGGCCTTGCGGCTTTCCCGCGGACCACCACGAGCATCCCCAGGTTGCCCGAAACCGCTCTCATGGCCAATTTGGGCAGCTGGTCAGAGTGGCCAGGAGAGCAGATCTCACGTCAGCAAGTTGGTTCGGAAGTCATAGGGCCTGGAGATTTGCAAAGGTGGCATCTGGAGTCAGCTTGGTATTTTCTCTCCCACACATCCCCAGATTTCCTCTGAAAGGCGGTGTTGGTGGGGAACTTCACACATACCACCCTCCCTCAATTGGAGTTTCCAGGCCTGTGCCAGTGCCTGGCAGAAGGGCCTTTCCTTCAGGGCAGGCACATGGCAGTCATTAAGAGTCTGGTGGAAGAATGAAATAGTCCTAATGGAACCGCCTTATGGCTCTGAGCATTGGCTTGCAGGCATTTAAGTTGAACTGGCTCACATTCTGTTAAAGCACCATAAATGCAAGCTTTTCCTACTCATGTGTAATTGAATAACCAACACAAAGGAAAAAACATGTCCTGCTCCGACCATAATCGTTTTTAGTCAGAGCTGTTGCACAGCATTTAAACAAAGTTTTTATTTAAAAGTCTTATTTTTTAAATGTAAAAGATGGGTGTTTTTTTTTAAACATACCCCACAATGCACTTAAATACCTAAGACACCCTCTGCGACAATCTGGGAAGCGTGAAGGGACTCCCATCCCATTCCACCGTCTCCCCCCCACCCAACAGTTGCACTATATTAAGTTCATGTGATGAGAAGATAAAAATCTATTAACTTTCTGCTGACCTTATCGACACGGAAATCTCTGCAGACATTACAAAAGCCATATCTCTTCTGATTTTTACATCCAGAACCTCATGCTCCAAAGTCCCAAACCAAATGTAAAATCTTCATGATGAGTGAAACCCTGACACCAATTCAGATTCCAGGCTCGCTGGCTTGCTGTGGATGGAGGCTCCTCTGGGGCACAGAGGCTGGGCTTTACTTTGCATTTGACTTGAGGGGCTTTTTTTTTTTTTGCCATATGCTACTGGGGACTCTGAATCAAAACTATTTCACGAGGACCATATGTTACGAGAAACGCATGATGGAAACTGAATGGCAAGAAGTTGCCCCATATCACTGGGTGATGTATTACAAACATAATTAAATCTGAGTAATGTGCAGTGTTATTTCAGTTAATCATTGCTTTTTTCAATTTAAGCAGGGAAAACAGAGCCCAATTTCCAAATGACATACCAAAGTCCAGATAAGCTAAAAGCGAATCGGTGGGAAAGGAGTAAGACAGAAGCTGTATGGCATAATTTAAGCTTCTGTAAAAGGTCTTGGTGTATTTGAGATATGTCCATAGGAAGGTGACACATGAGAGTCCCATGTAAATAAGTGGTTTAAAACACCACTCATTTTCCTTTCAAATCGACAACGAATTCAGGTCAACCCCCATTTATAAACAAGCGGCAAGTCAGAAGATCGTGTGTGTGTTGGTTATTTGGAATTCAAGAGCCTGTTTTCCCATAGAAATTTCGTTATCAATAGCCATTAGGTTCCCAGGCTAGCCTATGAAGACCTATTCAGCCCAACTGTT